>NC_043969.1:1676393-1976393 GCF_902148855.1 Sphaeramia orbicularis | reverse complement strand
GGTGCCAGTTCTAATGCTGAGCTGAAGAACAGAGCAGTGCAGTGTCACTGCGTCCACATCCAGGGTCAGCTAGTCAAACACAGTACGTTCCACAAGTACTGTTTTTTTTTCTTATTTTTCATCCTCATTCTGCCCATTACTCTGCAGTACAGAGCTGTGCAGTAACAGTAACCGGTCACAGAGTCCAGGCACTTTACATCATTTTGTGAAAAATGGAGGATTTTCTTGGATTTTTTGGATGCTCTACATTTTTCCTTTATTACAGTTATTTGTGGAGCTGTGCACAGTTATGGGCTTTTTCATCCCTTTCCTGTTTAGTGAAAACCACAATATGTGTTGATTTTTAATATTTGCGATAAATTGAAGGAATGAAATATTTCCTTTGTATGTTGAGTTTCAAATTTTTCTCCTTAAAGTAAAGAAACCCTTTGAAACCCTCTTGGATTCAGTTGAAAATACATTATGACAAAGCTGAAAACAGACCTGTTTTTCTGACCTCATGAGAAGTTGACTTTTTAGAGATCCTTGGTTCACACAGGACAGCGACAACAAACATATGATGATATAAAATATGATGCACTGTTGTAGATTAACCCTTTGATGCATGATTTATGTGAGCCTTAGTCAAGATTTTTTTTTTTCCTGAGTGTTTTTAATTCCTCTTTAGGTGTGAAAAAACCAGTGTGACTGAAATTTTTTTTAATGAACCTATTTTTTATGGAGTTACAAAAATATCCACTCGGCTGGGTACCATACGTTTAATTTCTGAAGCAAACAAACATGTATTTAACCCTTTCATGCATGAATTATGAGACCCTTAATCAAGATTTTTTTTTCCTGAGTGTTTTTATTCCTCTTTAGGCATGAAAAAAAACATGCCTAAAGAAAATTTTCTTCTGAACCTATTTTTCATGGAGCCACAAAGTTGTCCACTCAGCTGGACACCATGTGTTTAATTTTTGAAGCAAATAAAAAAAAGTATTTACTGACATATTGTGTGAAAACTATGAAATAAAAACATTTTTAATGCTTATTTTAGGTAGTTCATTTATCAGACAGGGGTAGTTGTTTGTTTACTGTCTTTACTAGTTTGTCTGATAAATGAATTACCTACAATAATTATATGTGGAAGACAGTATGAACCTTTAGCAGACATTTTTAATGCTGCTAATCTAATGTTTTCTCACATTTGAACACTCTAATACCAGTCATTACTCACTTCATGGAGATATAATGCAAAAAAGAACCAACAACTTCTGTTTAAAAAACTGTTAATTACAGACTAATTACAATAAAAGCAACTGATTTACACTCAAACATGTTACCCTAGATCAGGTTTATCAAGAACAGCAAAGTTACAGTAATGGTCTGAATGTCAGTGCATTATGGGATGGTGCATAAGCGTCCACTGTGTTGGCTGATATGGAACTAAAACAACAAAACCCATGAATATACAAGAGAACAGCTGGAGAAAGCTGTCCACTGGAGTGACCACTATGCATGAAAGGGTTAAAATGCAATAACTGTGTGAAAACTATGAAATTTTAAAAAATTAATGCCGCTAATCTGATGTTTTCTCATATTTGAACATACTCTAATACTGGTCGTTACTCATTTCAGGGAGATAAATGAAAAAAAAAAAACTTTAAGAAAACTGTTAATTACAGCAAGCTAGCAATTGATTTACACTCAAACATGTTAGTGCAGATCAGGTTTATCAAGAACAGCAAAGTTACAGTAATGGTATGAACTGCAGTGTATGACACGGTGCATTTAAGCATTCACTGTGTCAGCTGATATACAAATAAAACAACAAAACTCATAAATATATAAGAGAACAGCTGCAGAATAGCTGTCCACTGTAAGGACAACTATGCATGAAAGGGTTAAACACCAACAATATATGAAGTAGTTAAAATAAGCTCAACCTTAAAATGCACTGCAGTAACAGCGGTAAAATGCGTCCTATGAACGCAGCAGTACAACATCCTAAAGCCTTCACCCAAACACTGACTGGAACCATTTCACTGCACACTAAAAGAACATGGGTTACAACATTTTGCTCTCAGTACTTTGATACTTTTACTATAGGAGTATTTTCATAGTGTGGTATAAGTGTTTTTACATAAATCAAGGATTTGAATATGTCGTCCACTGGGTAACAGCGGTCACATTAGGATTATCCATCTCTGTAAATGATGGATGACCTTCAGGCATGTAATGACATCCTGGTCCACAAACTGACTCCCTTTTCAGAGGGAGTTGAGCTCTTCCCTTTGACAGCAGAGACTGAGAAACATTCCTTCTTCAGTTGGTGAATTTAACACATTAAATGCTCATATTTAAAATGGTCTGAAGCACTGGTTTGTAAAACTTACCATTTATTATCACAGAACTTGTAGCGGTGGTCATCAGCTGGGACGATGTCAACAAGTAGGATGTACTTGGTTTTGGGGTTCATTCCAGATACTTTGATCTTGTAGCTTGGAAACATTCTCCTGGTAAAACAAAAACAGAATCAGTCATTCGTATATCTGGTCTCAAACTTCAAGGTTCCTTTATTTGTAGCCATGGGTAGATTTGTTTTGCAGTCGAGGTTTTGCTTTGGCATTACAGCAAGACATAAAAGACATACACTGAACATGTTGGGCAAAAAGTGCTCAGTGTTCCACCATTCATCAGTGTAGCAACATGGAGAAGTAAAAGAAGACAATAAATAAATAAAATTAAATAAATACAAGCAAGATGCAATAAAACACAATAAAAACCCAGAGAAGATAAAAACAGTCTGGAATAAAAACCAGGATAAGAACATAAAATTTAACCCTTTCATGCACAGTGGTCACTCCAGTGGTCACTCCAGTGGTCAGTTCTTCTCCAGCTGTTCTCTTGTATATTCATGGATTTTATTGTTTTAGTTCCATATCAGCCAACACAGTGGACGTCTATGCACCATCCCATAATCCACTGACATTCAGACCATTCCTGTAACTTTGCTGTTCTTGATAAACCTGATCTGCACTAACGTGTGAGTGTAAATCAGCTGCTTGTTGTTGTTAATAGACTGAAATTAACCATTTTTCTTAATCAAAAAGTTTTCTTTTTTTGCATATTATCTCCATGAAGTGAATAACTAATATTAGAGTATGTTCAAATGTGACAAAACACCAGATTAGCAGCGTTAAAAAAATTTATTTCATACTTTTCACACAGTGTATCAGTTAATCTATGTTTCTTTGCTTCAAAAATTAAATGCATGATGTCCAGCTGAGTGGATATTTTTGCCACTCCATGAAAAATAGGTTCATGAAACAAATTTTCAGTCGCATTGTTTTTTTCCTGCCTAAAGAGGAATAAAAACACTCAGGAAAAATATCTTGATTAGGGTCAAAAAACAGTATTTAAAATCTCTCTGATGGGACATTTTAGAGACAGTTTGACCCACATTTTTACTTTTAAATTCATTTTTGCTTTACTTGGACCATAAGGGATTATCCTAAACAAGAAGCTACTTTATATTGAAATAAATGTTGGAATGGGAATCAATAAAAGTTTGCTCTCTGATGGGACAGTACTGTGTTTTGACCCATTAAGGTTCTAATAATTCATGCATGAAAGGGTTAAAAATGTAAAAAATTTGGAGTCACAATCGTAAAAATAAATAGAGCAAAGAAATAGAATAAATAAGTAAAATAAGTTCATAAAGTGCAGTGTCACTATTTCTTATTGAGCTCAGTGACAGCGACAGGAACAAAGCTGTTTTTATAACACTGTCCTGCAAATTTGTACTTTTCTTTTGGCGTCACTTGGCATAAATTCCTCTTAACCTTTCATCTTATTGTAATTCCAACAGCCTGACAGGAAACACAAACTCAACATCTTTTTCAGATCTCTGTTTTGAATCCTACTCAGTTTCTGCAGTTAATAAACAGAAAATGTATCTACAACTGTTTTAGTCATCAGTTCAGTCATTTTTCATGTAAAAACATTTAAAGACTGCAGCCTCGCAAATATGAATATTAGCTGTTTTTATTATATGAAAGATTTTTTTTTTTAATACTTTAACACTAGATTTAGACAAAACAAACACTGTAAAAAACATCCTGTTGTTTTTACAGAAAAAAAACTGGCAGCTGTGGTTTCCAGAACAACACTGTAAAAAACACATCCAACTGTAAACACATTTACATATTCTGTATTTTCTGTATTTAAAAGAATGCAGTCCACAGCTGTGCCTGTGGACATCCACCACCGACCAAAACATCTGCTGATCTAAACTGTTTTATACCTGTTGATCCACTAATTCTATCAGTACAGGCAAATAAATAGTGTAAAATACAGTTCTTCATCTTTTCATGGTCATCAGATATGACCCATTTGGACGTTCAGAGGCTCCGTACTTACCATGGAAACAGCGTCATCTTCTACAACATTGATTCACCAGTAAAACCCATGGAGTTGGATCAATGACAGTGGATGGACACACTGGGTTTATGTTCAGTTAATGACAGATTTAACTGAAAAACTCACTTTTTCTTTAGTTTTCTCTGTTTCTGATGTAAAAACCCTCAACTTTAATCTGAGTTTTTATGAACATCTACATTCAGTAAATTGAGTACAGAAAAATACATGATTTTCACTGGAAAAATCCTAAATACAGAGGATAATATTAGAATAAATGGTGATACATCACTTAAGAAAGGTGAACCCATAAAGACCCAAACGTCCACCATCTATCAGAATCCTCTACTGATATAAACTGTTTAAAACCTGTTGATCCACTAATCCTATCAATACATGTAAAGAACTGGTGTAAAATGCAGTTTGTTATCGCATTTGGACGTTCAGAGGCTTTGTAGTTACCGTGGAAACACCATCATCTTCTACAGCATTGATTCGCCAGTCAAACCCGTGGAGTTGGATCAGTGACAGTGGATGGACACACTGGGTTTATGTTCAGTTCATGAGAGATTTTGCTGAAAAAGTCACTTTTTCTATAGTTTTCTTTGTTTTGATATAATGAACCTCAACTTTACTCTAAGCTTTTGTGAACATCTACACCAGGACTTTCAAACTCCTGTTCTTTCAGGTTCCACATTCAGCCCGATTTGATCTGCAGTGGGCCGGACCAGTCAAATAAGAACAGAATAACCTAGAAATAATGACAACTCCAAATTTTTGTCTTTGTTTTAGTGCAAAAAAACACACCATTAAATTATGAAAATACTTACTTTTATAAACTATGTGAATAACCTGAAAAACTGATATTTCTTAAGAAAAATCAGTGCAATTTTAACCGTATCCTGCCTCCACTTCTCATTAGTCCATGTGCATTCTGGATCAGATCTACAAAGACACTAAACACTGAGGAACAGGCAGAAAACTGTTCAAATTGTGCTGA
Organism: Sphaeramia orbicularis; assembly: GCF_902148855.1. NCBI lineage: Eukaryota > Metazoa > Chordata > Actinopteri > Kurtiformes > Apogonidae > Sphaeramia > Sphaeramia orbicularis. The sequence continues at coordinate 1,970,992 of NC_043969.1, read as the reverse complement.
ATTTTCTTTAGACATTTCAGGTTGTTCATATTTGTTCAGGTTATTCACATTTTATTGTTACAGGATAGTTTGTAAATGTCAATATTTTCATAATTTAATGTTATTTTTTGCACTAAAACAAAGAAAAAATTCGATGTTGTTAATTCAAGATTTTTTCCTTAATTCAAGATTTTCTGCTAAATCTGAGATGGTTTTTTTGGCTTAATTCAAGATTTTTTTTACTTAATTGAAGTTGTTTTTTTTTTTTTTGCTTAATTCAAGATTTTTTTCCTTAATTCAAGCTATTTTTTTTTCACTTAATTCAATTCAAGACTGTGGAATTTTTGCACTTGTCAAAAACATCCCAGGGGCCGGATTGGAACCTTTGGCGGGCCACATTTGGCCCCCGGGCCGCATGTTTGAGACCCCTGATCTACATGGTCAGTGAATTAGATGTTGGAAAATACCTGATTTTCATTGAAAAAAACACAAAATACAGAAGATAATATTACAGTAAATGGTGATGAATCACTTAAGGATGGTTAAATATAAAGGAAAAATTCATTTGGGACCCGGGCCCTTAAGGGTTAGATTTGGGAAGTGCCACAGAAGTAGTACTGGGTCCTTATGGGTTCAGATCCGATTAGCTCACTGACTGCTGTTCAGTGATATTCTTAAAGCATTAGGATGAGCGCCATCCCGTCAGGATCATGGGACTGAGGCGCGCAGGGTGAGAAGATGCCTCCTCTGAAACCTGGAATAAACCGTAGCTGACCTGTGGATAAAGTGGATGAAACCTTCTTGTGGACGGCTAAACCCACTAAGCACATTACACACATGCACCCACTTGCCAAACATTCCACAGTCTTTTTCTTGATGTCGTGCTTGATTTCAAAATCGTACTTTTTCTTGGCCTGGAAATCGTGTTTCTCCCTCCAGGCATTTATTTGGGAAAGAACTGGAATCCTTTCATACTTGTGATACAGAGACACCATAAAAAGTCTGAGAACACGCCGTCTGTTAAACGCCCAAAAGACAATATGCTAATGTATCACTCAAACCCATAAAACATGGACACACAGCTACCTTTTCTGACCTCCTGTGGGAAACCAAAAACTTTTCCATCCCGTCTGCACCAAAAGAAATTTCACAAAAAGGCCCCCCCCCCCCCCCCAAAGCCCTAAGTGGTTTTTAATGGCACCCCGGATCGGGCAACAGTTTAGACAGATGATTTGTCATCACTCAGAGTCAAAAAGCAGTTTAACTGAGAGCGCTGCCCTTGCACTGTAAAAAAAATATGTAATTTAACAGAATTGTCACTGTTTATTTTACACATTTTTTCTGTATTTTTAAGATAAAGGAAAATATCAATGAAATGACAAAAATAGACTGTGATTTTACATGTCAAATGTAAAATAACACGAAAAAACGGTAACTGAATAAGCAAAATAAATTCAAAATTTTTTTTAAAGACATTTTTACTTTTTTCACAGAAAAATACAGTTAAAATACATTTACAAATGTATTGTAATTTCACAAATATTTCTTTTCTATTTATGAGATTGAACTGTTAATTTAAAGTTTACTACTGTAAAAAAAATGATAAAGCGCAATAAAATTACTGACAATTAACCGTAAAAGAAGTATTAGTTCTGTCAGTTGAACCAGACTTGTTTGTTAATTGACAAATATCTTGTGTAATTACAGGAGGTTTCACAACAAAAATGTTGAATAAATGTATTTTTGTGAATGTATAACATGTATAAGCACTGATAAACTGTCCAAATACAGTTTTTATCAGTGGATTGGACAACTGAGTCTCACTGAAAATTACATATATACATATATATATATATATATATGTAAGGGTAGAGACTGTGATCTGGTAGGATCTGCGATTCTACCAGTAGAAACTCCGATCAGTGTCTCTACTGGTAGAAACTCCGATCCTGCCAGTAGAAGGGTTAGGGTTAGGGTTCGGATCGGAGTTTCTACCAGTAGAGACTACCATTGGAGTCTCTACTGGTAGAATCGCCAATCCTACCAGATCGCAGTCTCTACCCTGACATATATATATGTAATTTGATTGTTTTAATACATGTAAATATTCTTTATTTAACATTAAAAAATAAAAATAAAAAAGCTAAATCTCATGTAAAGTTAGGGCAAAAAACTGTATTTTAATAATGGAAAATTACCATATTTTTATGAGATGGTTATTTTCCATTATTTTATAATATTTTTTATTGCACCCCTGCTGTCAGAATATTACTGGGGTTTTTTTTACGTTTTTTTTTTTTTTTTTTTTACAGTGTGGTAACGCATTCAAATAGTGGAGGACACCCTCCTGAAATCCATGCGTGCTTTCTGGGAAGATGGTGTAACGCTGAAACCCTGGTCTTCATCCTAGCCGTTCTGATTGGCGCAGATGCTCTTCTTCAAAGGCTTGTAGTGGCTGACACCATCTGATCATGTTACTGTAAATACTCTGTCATGTAAGAGAGGGACAGAAGAGGGGGATTGAGGGCAGGTAATTTAAATCTCTATCCCAGGCTTCAAATCCAATCAGTGGGAGAGATCAGTCCCGGTATCATCCTCACTGAAAGACGGGTTAATCTTGGAGGAACATTCAAAACAGACCTCTGCTCATCTGTGGCTCCACTCACACCGTACAGACGGACCAGATGGAGGTCTGTGTCAACACACGCAGCCGCGGATTTGTGGAATATGGACGGAACTATCCAGAGCGACCGGTCACTCATCAGTTTAACAGTGAACAGCAGTGATTCCAACCAGAAATGAGCAAAAATATGGAATGAAAATGTGTCCTGGTTCTGTAACCTACTCAGACTGGTGCCACGATCACACTGTTTTGGATCTGGTCACAAATATTAAGACAGTGGTTCCAACCTTTTTGTCTTATGACCCCATTTTGACATCACAGACCCAGACATTCAAAACGGAGACATTTTTTTTGCTAAAATTAATTTGTTTTTGATCATGTACTATGTTGCAAATGAATGTTAATTTTAGACACATTTAGTCTGTATAATGTCTGTTATTGTGGACAGAGGCAGTAAATCCAGGTGTAGATTACTGCACAAAGGCTCAGGATCTGTCCAGTCAGTCCAGCTGGGATTTACAAGGAGGACAATTAATACTGAACAAACAAGAACTGAAACTATGAATTATGAAAGAGCTGCAGCATCTGAAACTGACCACAGTGAATATCTGACACACAAACAGAACCACAGTGCTGCAGTTTCACACTCAGTTTGTCATGTCTGTTATGGATTGGCATTGTCTCTGTCAACTCACCATATATATATATATTTTTATATAAGTAAGCTGTTTTTTTTTTATTTTTATCAATTGCTAGAAATTTCAGGCGACCCCAAGGTTGGAAAACACTGTATTAAGGCATTCTGAATTATAAATGGTGCTTTTTGTGTTGTTTGCACAACAAAAAAAAAGATGATACAATGTGATACAACAGAAATCTTTTAAATCACATCTTAAAACACATTTTTATAGACTTGCCTTTATGTGATGTTGTCTCTTTTGAAAGTTTGAATATTTAATTTCACTGTTTCGGTTATTCATTTATATTGACATACATGATGTTGTTTCATTCCATTCCTTCATTTTTACAGCATCATGTTTTGTAATCTCTGCCTTCTCTACTACGATACATTCAAAATTATTCGGAGTGTCATGTTTTTGAGTTTGCTGTACACATCTCTTTTATTGTGTTGTGCTGTTTTCTATGTTTTAGTGTCTTTGCTTGCGTCTTGTTTTTTTTTTTTGTTTTATTTTGTTTTTTTTCAATCATATCCTGCTGTTGTGCCCTTCTGCTTTGTCTGTTAAAGCACTTTGTAAACTCAGTTATGTTATAAATAAAAGTTATTATTATCATTACTATTATTATAGAAATATTACAAAGAAAATGGGGGACGAAGCCTTTACTAACTATGCACCAAAGTTATGGAATACAATTCCAAAAGACATTAGAGAAGCCAGTTCACTGAATATATTTAAAACCAAATTAAAAACATTTTTATTCTCATTAGCCTTTGAAAGGAGATAAAAATGGGGTCACAATTCAGGAACCAGGAATGTGCGCTGTTTTTATTTTTATTTTATTTTATTGTAGTTCTGTTTTTATTTTTTTTTGTTTTGGATTTCAAATTTCATCTTATTTCTTGCACTTCAAAAATTCTATGCATAATCAAATATATTAATGTGCACTGTTTTTATTTTTATTTTTATTTTATTGTATTTCTCTCAAATTTCATTTTATTTCTTGATGTATAATCAAATCTTAATGTATTTTAATATTGCATTCTTTCAATCAATGTGAAGCACTTTGGGCTACAATTTCTGTATGAAAGGTGCTATACAAATAAAGTTTATTATTATTATTATTATTATTATTATTAACCCCCTCCTACCCAGCTATGGGTTTTCTGTCCACATTTGTGGACAAGAGTTTCACAACTTTATACAAAAAAAAACAGAAAAGAAAACTGTCCACCACAAAGGACATTCCATAAAAATGTTAAAAACTGCATCTGAAAAAACTGTTGCATCATGATGTTTCCAATATAGGCACTGATTTAATAAAAAACAAAAAAAGCTGGTACTTTGCTGACATTTCCTGGGTCTGAGGAGGTTACTACTATTTTTTTTCTTGTTATTATTATTATTATTATTATTATTATTATTATTATTATTATTATTATTATTATTGTTGTTGTTATTATAAATGCATCAACTCTCAGACATGTTGCTATAGTGACAGAGACCAGGCGGTTATCCTTTTGATTAGGAATGTGAATCAAGATGCAGTTCAAGCTGAGAACTAGTAGCACCACATTAACTGAGCCATTGGAATCATATGCCTGTGAGCTTATCAGGTGCTTTTACTGAAGCTGGTAGGGTTTTATGACGGTTGTGTGTTTCCAAATAATAATATAAAACACATGCACCTGGAAACTTGCACCAGGAGGAATCGTCATGGAGAGGAAGAAACAGACCAAAACTTGACTTCAGTTCACAAACAGAGGTGACAGCACTCGTAGCCGAGGTGTCTGAAATATAATCATTTCAAGTAAGATTTGTTTTCTTTTTTCAGAATGTCATCCTGGTGAATAAAACAATAAATATGTTGTTGTTGTTTGGTTTTTTTTTAGTTAATGTAATTACAGAAATTGGTGAAAGCTAAAAATCTCTGCTTTTATTTTGGTCAAGAAATCACACACAAATTCTAAAACCAATAGTTCATTCAACATCACACTACTGCAAAAGAATCATGTATTATATCATCATTATATCATCATTATATCATGGTTATTGTGACCAAAATTATCACTGTTATTACTATCGCAGTATTGTTGAAATTGTGCTCAAAGTGTTCAAAAAGTACTAATACACACACTGAAATAATTTAACCACATTGTATTTAAAAATAATAATAAAATAAAATAAAATATTTGGCACAGTGTACCTTCTGTTGCAGAAACATTCAAATATTAACCCTTAGTGGTCTGAGTCTATTTTGTCTACTTTTCAGTCCTTTTGATTTTGCCTTTATATACTATATAAACAAATGTTTACTATACCCATGTTTGGGATCTGTTTTTTCAGCACAACTTCATCTATATCAGGGGGGTCAAACATGCGGCCCGGGGGCCAGATGCGGCCCGCCAAAGGTTCCAATCCAGCTCCTAGGATGAATTTACAAAGTGCAAAAATTCCACACTTTTGAACTGAATTAAGCAAAAATAAATAAATAAATAGCTTGAGTTAAGGAAAAATCTTGAATTAAGCCAAAAAAAAATAACAACTCCAATTAAGTAAAAAAAAAATCTTCAGTGAAGCCAAAAAAAAAAAAAATCAATTAAGTTAAAAAAATCTTCAATTAAACCCAAAAAAAATCTCAAATTTAGCAAAAAATCTTGAATTAAGCCCAAAAAAATCTTCAGTTAAGTAAAAAAAAAATCTTGAATTAAGCAAAAAAAAATCTTCAATTACGTAAAAAAAAAATCTTGAATTAAGCCCAAAAAAACCCATCTTCAATTAAGTTAAAAAACATCTTGAATTAAGTAAAAAAAAAAAAAAAAACTTCAGTTAAGTAAAAAAAATCTTGAATTAAGCCCAAAAAAATCTAGAATTAACAACTTAATTTTTTTTATGTTTTAGTGCACAAAATAACATTAAATTATGAAAATATTTACATTTACAAACTATCCTGTAACAATAAAATGTGAATAACCTGAACAAATATGAACAACCTGAAATGTCTAAAGAAAATTCAGCCCAATTTGAACAGTTTTCTGCCTGTTCCTCAGTGTCTTTGTAGATCTGATCCAGAATGCACATGGACTAATGAGAAGTGGAGGCAGAAGATTGTTAAAATTGCACTGATTTTTCTGAAGAAATTTCAGTTTTTTTTTAGGTTATTCACATCTTTATTGTTTGGATAGTTTATAAAAGTAAGTATTTTCATAATTTAATGGGGTTTTTTTGCACTAAAACAGAGACAAAAATTTGGAGTTGTCATTATTTCTAGGTTATTCTATTATTATTTTACTGGTTCGGCCCACTGCAGATCAAATTTAGCTGAATATGGCCCCTGAACTAAAATGAGTTTGACACCCCTGATCTATATCATCTGCCTATTATTTTTTCACTTTAACCTACTCTATCAACATAAAAGGCCAGAAAACACAAAAAAATATAAAATCCGATTTGAAAAATGTATATAATTTATTGCATAAATAACACACAGATGCTTAACGAACCTTTTCAAAGACTTTAAAAGTGAATATTGGTTCCAAATATTAGGTATATACAATTAGAACTGTAATAAATTAAAACTATACTCAAATATTTGACATAAAAGTGAATGAAATGGCTTCGACTAGAAGATCTTGCAAAAATAAGCCTGACGTATTCTGCTCCATCTGCGCTGAATACACCATTGTACCTAACAGGAATCAAGTCACAAGTTTCATAAAGTGTGCTTACCAATCTTATTTTGGTATTAATTATTATATTTTGTGAGAAGATCAAATTTTTCAAAATCAAATTAGCAAAAAAACCTGACCTGATTGAGAAAAACAGATGTCATTTTTGGATTTAGCGGTGCAAAATGGTCCGAATTCAGTTGAAAAAACCGAGACAACTTGCAAAAAACATTTTTTTGTAACCCAGTGTTATTAGCATTTCTGTCAATTCATTTAGCAGTCCACTAATAAATTCAACAGTTATTCATTGCAGCTCCACAGGAAACTAGAGTTCTATAGTCCTGTACAAGATAAAAGGAACCTCATTATTGATCAAGAATTTACTGATTTACTTGGATTCAACATTTTAAATGAATCTGTTTGACCTGCGAGACACGACTGAAAGCTTCTTGAAACAAAAGTCATCCTGCGCTCCACCTCAGACATGACTCTAATTTAATCGACTCAGTTAACTGACTCAGACCTGGTGACCGTAAAGGCCTATTACATCCTACTGTATAACACACGTTCTGTGTGCCATCGCTGTTCCATCACAGGAGGGCGTTAGTACAGGTTTTCCTCAGCCTTCACAGGCCCGATCACCGCCAAACTCACCACATGAACACAAACATTCCCTGACTATCTACTGGGCACAGTTTTATGTCTGTATTCAAATGTTGTGAGGTATGCTGGGTCATTTTAGCCTCTCTCTACTCTGAATTCTTCATTCCTGCCGCCATACTCCATTGTCGGACGTGGTTCTGCTGCCGTTCATGACACTTCTCCTGCTAGCAGACGATGCTACAGTGTGAAGGCTGCAGTTCACTACCACTGGATGAAACTAATACATGCTTTTCCCTTCATGCCTCACATGTTGGCTCCAATTATCACCTGCACAATGCAGGATTAAATGGTAGTTTACAAATGGATAGTGGTGGCAGACAAGTTCTACTGATCATGCTAATAGGCCTTTATGGTCACCATGTTATTGTAGATGAAAAATTGAATTGGAAATCTCATATTAATCTTGTATGTAAAAAAAATCATGAAGTCAATTAGCATTTTGAACAGAGTTCGTTCATTGATAAATCATTCTTGTTTCTTGACTTTTTATTATTGCTTAATTTATCTTTACATTATTTATTGCAATACTGTTTGGGCGGCAACCTGTCCCACGTATCTCAATAAGATTCTCTTAATTCAAAAGAAAGGTTTAAGAATGATCAGTTTTTCTAAGAGACTCCACTCATCTGCTCCTCTTTTCAAAAAATTCAAACTTCTCTCAGTTTTTGATGAGTCCTGTGTCTTCATGTACAAATATGGTCACTTAACTCATATTCTTCCTAAAGTTTTTCACAATTTCTTTATGTTGTCTTCTGTTATTCACAACTTTCCGACACGATTTTCAAGCAAATTTGATCTTGCGTACTGCCGAACTTCAGTCTGTCAGTATTCTCTGAACTATGGTGGAGCAAATCTGTGGAATAACCTGAACTTCAATCAGCATCTACTTTATCATTGTTTAAAAAGCATCTGAAAAGGACTTTAATTCATGAAAAAATGTAAGGCTGTGTATTACTCGATTTGTATTTGATGATTTGTAATGTGGATTACATTTTTACTGTTTTTACTTTAGTTTATTATTTCAGTTATATTGTCTTTTTTAATTCTTTTTTTTGTGTATTGTTCATTTTGGGGGAAGTATTCATAGAAGCCTTCTTTTTGGTTTCTAACCTCTCCTGCACAATTTTGTTACTTGTTTGAATGTTGTTGTTTTTTTCTATTGCTGTTTTATTTTGTGCAAATAAATTAACAATTAACAATTAACAATGCTATCGTACAATGGCACCACGGGTACAATGCTGCGAGTATGTATGATTCACACTGTTCTTACACAGGAAAACCATCTGTTTTTTTTCTTTAATTTGTTCCCCTTCTGCAGTGCTTTGCTTTTTTCCGAAAAACATTTTTTAAGATTTGTGTCTCCATGAAGAACCAGTGAGCTTAGTCCTTTGTGCAACAGATGGCTTAGAGAAATATGCAGTATTTATACTACAGCTAAAACAGACAAACACATTGTTGGCTTTTGGTCTTTTCAGGCTATTATATGCTATGATATTTGCAAACAAAGAACAGTCTCATTAGAATATATTAAACAGATTCTATCAGCGCACTGAACTGGTGACATGTCCAGGGTGGAAAAAGCCTTCGCCTGGTGGTAGAAGCAATCGGTTTATTTTACAGTCAGTCAAGACGTGATGGTGTAGTGGTGAGTACAGTCGCCTCATAACAAGAAGAGCCCTGGTCTGAGTCCTGCACCAGTCAACGAAAGGGGTGTCCATGCATTCAAGTTTTGAATTCAGATTAATTCAATTCAGACAAGTTCAATCAACTACCCCAAGAGTTCAACTAACTACACTGTAAAAAAAAAAAAAACCTATATTAATCTGGCAGCAGGGGTGCCAAAAAAATACTGTAAAATAACTTAAAATAACCATCTCATAAAAATATGGCAGTTTTCCATTATTAAAATACAGTTTTTTGCCCTAACTTTACATGAGATTTTGCATATTTTTTGACTTTTTAATGTTTAGTAAAGAATATTTACATGTATTAAAACAATCAAATTACTTATAAATATATATATATATAAATAATTTATACGTTGTCCAATCCCCTGATAAAAACTGTATTTGGACAGTTTATCAGTGCTTATACATGTTATACATTCACAAAAATACATTTATTTAACAATTTTGTTGTGAAACCTCCTGTAATTACACAAGATATTTGTCAATTAACAAACAAGTCTGGTTCAACTGACAGAACTAATACTTCTTTAACGGTTAACTGTCAGTAATTTTATCTCATTTTATTATTTTTTTTAAAGTATTATTTTTTTAAAGTATTAAACTTTAAATTAACAGTTTAATCTCATAAATAGAAAAGAAATATTTGTGAAATGACGATACATTTGCAAATGTATTTTAACTGTATTTTTCTGTGAAAAAACAAAACATTTCTTTTAAAAAATGGAAATTTTATGGTTATTCACAGTTACAGTTTTTTCATGTTTTTTACATTTGACATGTAAAATCACAGTCTGTTTTTGTCATTTCATTGACATTTTCCTGTATCTTAAAAATATTGGAAAAATCTGTAAAATAAACAGTAAAAATTCAGTTAAATTACAGTTTTTTGTTGTTTTTTTTTTACAGTGTAACAAATCTGTGTCCAAAGAACCAAAACAGAGGTACACACAAGCGATATTTCAGTGAGACAACAGGATGTATGTCTGTGTTTGTTCATTTGACGTAAAACTCAGGCAGCCCTTTCACTCATATTTGTAAGTTGAAACAACACGTTACATTTTACAGTGTCCTTTTTGTATTATAATGGATAATTCAGAGTTGTTGTCATTTACATATTACACAAGTGATCAGTGGGGGGGGGGGGGGGGGACGTACTAGAAGGAACGTCCACCAACTGTCTGGTCTCCAAATTATAACAAAACACAGATGAGATCATGTGTGGTGTAATGTGGGAAATGACACTCGAGTGAAGAAGGAAGAAGTTGTTTGAGCTGATTGGCAACAAAATACTGAGAAGAAGCAATGAGATGGAGGAGTAAATGTTAGGGGGAGTTAGGGGGAGTTAGGCGGAGAAGGGATTGGATTACAAGTCGTCCCCCTGATATTTCCTTCTTCCCATAGTTTGAATTCTCATTGGCCATAGGTCATGGCTGCTGTCATTACTGGACAGAACACATTTCATGCTTCATAACAGAAATGTTCAGAAATTTGATCTGCTAGATTTCTAAATTGTCACAGGATAGAATGTCAGTTTGTCTCTGATCTGAAACTTTTGTTAGTGATCTCCAAAAACTGTCAACAAGTGGAAGAGTCTAAACCGTTTTTGGCTCGTGACCCCATTTAAACATCACAAATTTCTGGTCACCCCAGACATTCAAAACGGGGACTTTTTTTTTTTTTTTTGCTAAAATTATTTATTTATTTATTTATTTTAATGTTCTTTTTATTGAACATTTTCAAAATTCTACAGTCCAGTGCAGTACATACAGGTTGTATGAAATGTAAAGCAGATCCAAAATCTGTCCACAGCGACGATCTCAAAAGTCCGTATTCAGTCTATTTCAGGTACCTGCAGTCTGAGTTCCCAGATATTCCAACACTTTTCCAAACTTTGCTGTAAAGACGTCCTTCTGATCATTAATATAAAATCTTAGGCTTTCCAGAGAAATATAGTCTGATATCAAAGACTTCCACAGATGGATTACAGGAGGTTCTTCTCCACTCCATTTGGTCAGAACAGCCTTTCAGCCTAACAGAAACACAAACTGAACAGTACACTGATGTGTTCTCAGTGATTCAGGGATACATCCCACTAGACAATAACAGATTAGATTAATTTGTTTTTGATCATGTAATAGTTTGCTACACTATGTTGCAAATAAATGTTAATTTTGAGGACATTTAGTCTATTTAATGTCTGTTATTGTGGACAGAGGCAGTAAATCCAGGTGTAGATTACTGCACAAAGGGAGAATTTTATTTTCCTTGGTCAGGATCTGTCCAGTCAGTCCAGCTGTGATTTACAAGGAGGACAATTAATACTGAACAAACAAGAACTGAAACTATGAATTATGAAAGAGCTGCAGCATCTGAAACTGACCACAGTGAACATTTGACACAGAAACAGAACCACAGTGCTGCAGTTTCACAACCACAGTTTGTCATGTCTGTTATGGATTATCATTGTCTCTCTCAACTCACCATATATTTTTTTAATAGTAAGTTTTTATTTATTTTTATCATTTACTAGAAATTTCAGGCGACCCCACATGGGGTCCCGACCCCAGGGTTGAAAAACACTGCTCTAAACATATGCACTAGACAAGGCAAATTTATTTGTATAGCATAATTCATACACAGGTCACTTCCCAGTGCTTTCCAGAAATGGACTGAACTCCACCAGTGTTTGACGAAGAGGGAACACAATAACATATGTTACAATTTTATTTGCAGTGGTGGAATGTCACACTTAAATGTTAGCTCAATATAGCATATGACACCATCAACAGGTGAATAATGTGTGCGTACAGTTACATTGTATGTACAGATATAGTTTATATTTATAGTTATATCCTATTTTCAGATATCTATCTATCTATCTATCTATCTATCTATCTATCTATCTATCTATCTATCTATCTATCTATCTATCTATCTATCTATCTATCTATCTATCTATCTATCTATCTATCTATCTATCTATCTATCTATCTATCTATCTATCTATATCTATATCTATATATATATATACAGGATGGGGAAGCAAAATGTACAATGAACATTTAGTTGTTTTTTCTCAGCAGGCACTACGTCAGTTGTTTTGAACCCAAACATATACTGATGTCATAATCATACCTAACACTATTATCCATACCTTTTCAGAAACTTTTCCCATATGAGTAATCAGGAAAGCAAACGTCAAAGAGTGTGTGATTTGCTGAATGCACTCGTCACACCAAAGGAGATTTCAAAAATAGTCGGAGTGTCCATAAAGACTGTTTCTAATGGAAAGAAGAGAATGACTATGAGCAAAACTATTACCAGAAAGTCTGGAAGATACTATTAAAGAAGAATGGGAGAAGTTGTCACCCCAATATTTGAGGAACACTTGCGCAAGTTTCAGGAAGCGTGTGAAGGCAGTTATTGAGAAAGAAGGAGGACACATAGAATAAAAACATTTTCTATTATGGACATTTTCTTGTGGCAAATAAATTCTCATGACTTTCAATAAACTAATTGGTCATACACTGTCTTTCAATCCCTGCCTCAAAATATTGTACATTTTGCTTCCCCACCCTGTATTTATATATATATATATATATATATATATTTTTTTTTTTTTTTTTTTTTTTTTTTTTTTTTTCTACTATGCTCCTTGTGATGCCATGGGCCTTAGAGTGTTGTAATTTCAGTTTTTCTGTATGTGCTATGCATATGGTACAATGAAAATAAAGATGACTTTGACTTTGAATAAAAAAAATGGCGCAGTTAGTAAATTGTCAGAATTTGAATATGGTTGGAGCCCAGAAGAGCTGGAGGAGATGTCTGGGGAGAGGGAAGTCTGGGCATCCCTGCTTAGACTGTTGCCCCCGCAGCCCAGCCCCGGATAAGAGGCAGATAATGGACGGATGGACATTTGATTTAACATAAGTAAACAACTCCTGCTTGTTTTTAAATATGTTAATACAGTCATATTACACACAGTGTCATTAAAAGGAAGGGCAACTTAAAGTCTCAGTTTTTTGTGAAAAATATCCATGCAGAGTTCAGGCTGTTCCTCAGGTTTTCAGATGGTGTAGATGTTGTTCAGATTCCACATCTTTCCTTAACTTTGCTTAAGTCTTAGGTACATTAATGGAGGATTGGGGGCATTCCCCCCATTAGATTTTTTTTAAAAAATTTTCTATTAAAAACCACCCCGAACGTGGGGGGACAGAGCGTTTTCTATTACTGCTCCAACCCTCTGAACTCCCTCCCACCTACCATCTGACACTGCTCCGACCTCAACACCTTCAAATCCTGCTTAAAAACTCACTTATGACCTCCGCCACGGAGGTTCTGTTTCTGCTGGTGTTGGTTTGTCTGTCTGTCTGTCTGTCTGTCCGTCCGTCCGTCTGTCCGTCCGTCCGTCTGTCTGTCCGTCCGTCTGTCTGTCTGTCCGTCCGTCCGTCTGTCTGTCTGTCTGTTCGTGTGCAAGATAACTCAAAATGCTATGGACGGATTTGGATGAAAATTTCAGGAAATGTTGATACTCGCACAAGGAACAAATGATTAAATTTTGGTGGCGATTGGGGGGGGGGCACTGATCTGCCTTGGCGGCGGTCTGGGCTCTCTGAGTGCTTTTGTAGTTTAAGATTGCTTTTAATGTTTTTGTTTTATATTCATATACTGCCTTTGCACCTGCTTTTATCTGTTTTTAATGGGTTTGGTTTCTGTTTTTATCTGCTTTATGTAAAGTGTCTTTGAGTTCCATGAAAAGCACTACACAAATAAAATGTATTATTATTATTATTATTATTATTATTATTATTATTATTATTATTATTATTATTATTATTATTATTATTAATAATAATAATAATAATAATAATAATAACAATATAATTTCTCATATGTTTTTGACCATTATTCTGAACATGTCTATGTCCTAAAAGTAAATTAAAAAACACAAACAAAAGCCAAAACAGACAATAAACAACTTGCAAAAAACAACACTTAAAAACATCACTTACTAAAGATGTTCTCTGTAGACAAATTAAAACCATTAGACCCTGGAAAAGTCATTTACTTAGTTTTGACTTTAGGTTTATTTGGATTAGGTGGTTTCCAGAGTGGTTTAGGTGCTGCACTTAAGCCTTAGAACGGTAAAAGTGGGACGGTTAACCTCATTATACTCGTTTGTGAGACAGAGGTATACCTAGATGTGAGCATTAATTTGCTTCTGATCTGGGGCTTCTGTCAGAATTACCAAAAGCTTTCTGTGAGTGGAGCACCAGGTCTAAAATGAACAGTGTTGTTTCAGATTTAGATATCGTTTTGGAGCCTCTGTCGTCATTGAAAGGAGCAATTTCTGTCATCCATTCTAAAATCCGGCTCTTCTAGTGCCCTTAAAAATATTTGGGAGATAGATTTGGGAGAAACGATTTCAGATGATATGTGGGATGAGATCTTTCTAAGGGTGCACAGGTCATCAGTTTGTGCTAAACATGGGTTCACTCTGTAGGATTCTGCATCGTGCTCATTACACCAGAACATTTGGTACAGTGTCTCCTTTATGTGATCGTTGTCAACAGGCTACAGCAGATTACACTCATATATTTGGGGATGCCCATCTTTAAATAAATTCTGGTCGGAAATCTTTGATGTTTTATCAACGGTAACAGGAAAGAAAATTGTTCCTAATGTTTTTACTGTTTTGTTTGGCGTTGTACCTGCTCCGGTTAAATTTTCCTCTGCTAACAAAGACATGATTGCATTTACATCTTTATTGGCCGGGAGGCTTATGTTGTTAAAGTGGAAACCCTCATCTCCACCAACCTTCTCAAAATGGATCAAGAAAGTACTTTATTTTCTCAAACTGGAAAAAAATTGGTTTGGCGTTAGCTGGAGCCTCCAACACTTTTGAAAAGACATGGACTCCTTTTCTGCTTTTCTGATCCATGTTAATAGTCATGTTTCTTTTACTAACTATTTTGTTATATAGTTTTTTTTTCCATAACATTTAAAGTGGGAATTTTATACTTCTATTTTGTATTTATTTACTGTTTATTTATTTGTTTATTTTTATCTTTCCTGTGATTTGGAGGGGATGTGTGCCGGGGGGTGGGGTGGGGGTTCTGCTTGTTGTTTGTCTGTGTGTTGGACTTTTGTATCATACGACGGAACTATGTTCTTTTTTTTATATGTTAAAAAATAACAAAACCAATAAACAGAAGGTTAAAAAAATAAATTAATTAAATTAAATTAAATGGACAGTGTAAACTTGGCCTCAGCTGCAGCACAGCAGAAACCAGGAATAATAATAGTGCAGGCTAAGGTATAGCTGGGTCTTGTATGGAAGTCCAGTCACTGTTGAGATCCATGTGATGATGCATGGTACGTCTGATTGTTCCATAGATGCTACCACAGTGGGACTGCGGCTCTAGGACACTGGGTTTCAAAGGCAGACAACCTGACGGCTTCCACATACATACAGCCGTGTGACTAAGTGAGTGAGTTTAAAGGAGAGCATGAGAAATGGAAGTTGGAGAGTGTGTGTATGATATCAGTGTCAGTGTGTGTGTGTGTGTGTGTGTGTGTTTCTGTGCCCAGCCAGCTGTTTCTCTTAACAATCCCACATGTTTAGGTCCCTCTGTGATCCATTCCCTCTCTGGGAATCTCCAGTACCACGGCAAGATCAAAAGGAGCACTGTTTGGGGGGTGGGGGGGTGATGAAGCGCTCCAACCTTGTAGACTCGGCCTATTGTGGGCGCCGGATTCCTCTTATCAACCTTCCACGGCTTTCTTGACGGGCTGTGTACAAAGAGGGAGAGTGAGGGAAGAGCAGCGCTGGTGCTTTGAAGAGGGAGGATTACAGCCTGGACAGTGACACTCCTAATAACAACTCTTCCAGGCTCAGCTCGGTTCTGCATGGGAGTAGACGCTGCAAGTTTCATGTGGAAGTGTTGGGAAAATGTGGGATCCTCCAGGTGACGGATAGACGGAGCTGCTTGTTGTGCATCTGTACCTCCTCCTCTGCCACCTCTGCACTGACCTCCTCACATGTTGGAGTCCAGAGCCTGAGAGCCTCAGCCTCACTTTTTCTCATCTGTCAACACAACTTCAACCCTGGTGATAGGGCTGGAGATCTGGGAACATCCACTGACTATATGGTATTTATGGCTATAGTTTGTTACATTTCCATGTCATAATATCTAAAAATTATGACGCATGAAATATGTTGTAAATTCTAATATAATACTATATTTTGTAGACTTGTGAATCTGCTAACATAATAAGTATGTAATAATAAAAAAGTGCAATGAATCAACTTTTTTTTTCACACAACTGGAGAGTAGTTGGGAAGTATTATTGACTGTTTATTAAAGTATTATTACCTCCGCCAGTAGGTATTGTGATCACTATGCTTTGTGTGTGTGTTTGTTTGTTTGCGTGTTTGTTTGTTTGTTTTTTAGCAACTTTAGTGTAAAACTCTTCCACCCATCTTTCCCAAATCTTCCCCACAGATAGGCCTAGGCCCTGGGACCAACCCAGTACATTTTAGGCCAAGTAGGTCAAAGTTCAAGGTCACAGCAAGGTCACAACATCTACAATTTTCCATCTGTCATCATTGAGACATTTTCCAAAATTCATCAAAAATTCAAAATGACTCCAATTAGCCTCCAGTTGGATCCACCTGTAGCTTAGAACAATATTTTGTATCTGAAACTAAATTGTCCACATCCACTGTGGAATGTGGACTCTGTGGACATTTACATTTAACACTGAAAATCCCATTTACCACACATTTAAAATTAGAACTCAACAAATATTGATTGGAACTAAATATAATTGGACAGACACATGACTGGTACCAAGCTTGAACTTTTTGTGCTGTATGGAACAACCTGGAAACTGTTGAATTTAAACAGAAATAGTTGATCCACACATGCACACCGTTTGGGATGCTTGGCGGAGGTTTGTGTTCTCTGAACACTTGTTAATAAATGTTATTATTTAACATTATGACTGTGAGCAGGGCAGTTTGAAACTGAGAGTAATCCATTAATTTTAACAGTTTATCTGTTTGTTTGTTTGTTTGTTTGTTTGTTTGTTTGTTTGTTTGTTTGTTTGTTTTATAAAAACAAAAAACAACCACATACTGATAATTTGTAAAATTGTGAATACTGGATTCAATATTTGGTCTATCCACTGTTCCAATTTAGAGGAACCTGTAATTGAAGACCCTGGTGTTAAAAGTCACATTTTTGGACAATTCAAGTTGAGCATGTAAACATATTGTATTTGTTTAACTAAGTCCACCCTATAAATATTTTTAACAGACTTTTTGTGTGACTTGAGTACTTTTAGCACCAGTGTCCTCAGTTTTACTGAACATCGTGGTATGTTTGATTCGGTCACCTGTCAGTGGTGTCATATCCCCTTTCCTAACCTTACATTTAATGTTACTTGCACTGTTACTGTTTTTTATGTAGAATGAAATGACAAAAGTCACTCACTGTAGTGTTAAAAATATTATCATGTCACATTTTTATTAGTAAATAAAAACAACCACAGCTTCCAACAACTTCCTTCATCATCTACGAGTATGTGTTTAATTTTTTTTTTTCCTTTTTTCTGAAAGAAAACAATGTAAATCCTGCATTGCAAAGAATTTCATTTTTTTGATTCAGTTTTATGACTTGGACACAAAATATCCATACTTTTACTTCTGTAACAACTGACTTTGCAGTACACTGTACAGTTGTTTCAGTCTTTAAAATGTCAGAAAATGGTAAAAATATGTTTCCCTAAGACACAACCCAGAGGGATTTAGTTCAGAGTGAGAGAGGATGAAAGAAACTAGAAAATACTCACATGTGAGAAGCTGCCATCAGTAAATGCAGACTTCTGTTTTTCTTAAAAAATTACTCAAACCTACTGTCAGTTACTGCTATTGATTATTAGGATTTCTGTCAATTAATTTAGCAGTCAACTAATAAATTAAACAGTTAGTCATTGCAGTTCCACAGGAAACTAGAGTTCTATAGTTCTTTACAAGATAAAAGGAACTTCCTTATTTATCAAGAATTTACTGATTTACTTTTTAAATGTAAGATTTTTGCTCTTGGATTAAATATTTTAAATGAATCTGTTTGACCCACTGGACACGACTGAAAACTTCTTGAAACAAAAGTCATCCTGCACTCCAAACTGACAGTCAATTTGTCATTTCATGTTTAAAATCATACATTTAACATTTTGACATGAATATGGCTTGCTCTTACACGCTTTCTGCATGCGGTCTCCTCATCCTGGCTATCATTCTAGTTTCAGACCTTTCTGACCTTTGACCTTTCAGTTTCACCCTCAATAGAATAGTCACTCATCAGTCTTCTATTACATACTAAATCTTACCTTATTACTGAACGATACTGCTGTAGTTAAACAAAATGTACATAAAATTTCATCATTTAAAAACAGTTTTTCCTCTTTAACATTCAGGATGGTTAAAGAGGTCATGAAGATGCTTAATTAAAAACTTTAAAGGCACTTGTTAGAGCGCTAACCTCTGTCAGCATTTGAAAAGAGTAAGAAAACAAAGATCCTTTTTCCTGGATCCACCCTAAAATGTAACTGGTTAGCCTATGCCCTACACTTCTACCAGGTTTCATGAAAATCAGCCTGGTAGTTTTGTGTAATCCAGAGAAAACAAAAAAGTTATACCTGAAGATGCAGTTAAAAAGGTTCTATTGTGAGTCATTTCGTGACACTGAAGTGATCAAAACATCATCCGAGGTAGTAATTTATTGTTACAAAAGTGCATCAACAAACCTGATTCAACTGCCAAAACCCATGTTCGCCACTTTAACAAATAATTTGTGACAAACATGCCTTAAATGATAACCAGCTAGATTTTCTAAAAAGTAAAGAACTGTACTTTTCTAACTTTAACAAATATGAATACACTACTATTTTGGTTTAAATAAATGTCCAGTGTGTGTTATTTGTTGATATGAATGAAAAACTCACATATACTATTACGCCTTTGCATTGTCTCGTCTGGACTGTGAAGCATTGTGGGTAGCTGTGCATTACTGTACAATGTAAATTCAAAGATTAATCCCATGTTATGCCATTAAAACTTAAAAATTGCACCAATAAAAAATTTTATTTGTCAAAAAAAAAAAAAAAAAGTGTAACTAAACCATTAGCTCATTGGTGGAAGTCATTAATAGCAACAGTAACATATGATAAAACAGATGTCCGCTTGTATGTGAGGTTAGCTGAACATTAGTCCTCCAAAATGATTAAAATTCAATTATTTATGATAGCTCATAACGATTCCAATATTAGAGCAGAGTATATGTACATCTCATAGTGGTGAGTGAATGTGTTTGACTGTAAAAATGACCACTTAAAAGACAAGTGTCTGCTTTTGATTTTTTTGATGGATTGTCAGGAGGAATGGACAATGTGTCAGAAAGTTGTGGAGTGTAATGTTCAACAGGATCCATACTTCCAAGTGTCCAAGAGTCAAAGGAATTATTAAAAACATTAGTCTTAATACAGGCCCCTGCAACATTTCTACGACTGAAGCGAAACAACTCCGAATAAGGAAAAAAGCTATTCAGTTATTTAAGACTAAAATGTTCAGTGTGTAATATTTAATAACATCTAATTCCAATCAACTGACCCTCAAATACACACAAGTCCTGCATTAGAGTTACACATGGTCTTATCTGTTCTAAGCATTTTAGGCAATGGGATATAAACTGTCGTCCACGCTCAAACATAGTAGGTGATTTCAAGCACCTTAACCTCCTCAGACCCAGCTGTGGGTTTTCTGTCCACATTTGTGGACAAAAGTTTCACAACTTTATACAAAAAAAAAAAAGAAAAGAAAACTGTCCACCACAAAGGACATTCCATAAAAAAATTTAAAACTGCATCTGAACAAACTGTTGCATCAGGATGTTTCCGATATAGGCACTTATTTAATAAAAAAACATAAAAAGCTTGTACTTTGCTGACATTTCCTGGGTCTGAGGAGGTTAATGCTGGTTTTAAACTGAGACAGAACAGGAAAAAAAGGAAGGGTTGCATTCTGAGCTGCTGTAGATACATGACTGCACAATGAGAAGGATCTGCTTCCTCTGAACAACTCACTCTAACAAAAAGACAATCCTCATGTTTGTGTGATTTTCCACTAATGGAAACATAAATATTATAAAAGGGAAGTGGACTCTGTCTGTGTGTCTCAGACATCACACAAAATCTGTGAAGAGCTGAAACTGCTGCAGTTTGGCATATGTACATGTATGAGTGGTCAAGGAAGAGACTAGCAAAATGACAAGTTGATAGGACTAATATTTTGGGAGATATTAGTAGTTTTGGAACGCAGTAGCCTTACAATCACATTGCTATGCTCAGAATCACAGAATCATAGAACTAAAGCGGGTTACCTAGCAACAGATAAACAATAGGCTCATGTTACCACGGTGTCAAATTTCATGTGCAGAAACAGACATGCCAGATGAGAGGTTATTCAACTGAAAATGCCAGTGGAATTTACCGAGAAAGTATAGACTAAAGTAAAGACTAAAGTACAGACTAAATATAGACTCATATCTTTTCCCAAAAGTCCCCAGCATAAAAACCACCACATCTAGAACCCGTGGTTTCCCACCGGTCAACACGCTAGTTTTGAATATACTATACTTCTACAATTACAATGGTCCTCTTAAATCTCCCTGAATTTTACATACTAGAACTTTATGAAGAGACCAAATATGTACATTTGTTTATTGCCACAAAATTGCACGAAGATTAAAAGTATAATATATGTAAGTGAAAATTAGTAAGATGTATTTAGCAAGCTCTTTGTTTCTCCTATTTGGAACTGATTCATTTTGTAGGTCATTTTGTATTTGTTCTCTGGTGTGGTGTTCCTCAGGGCGCAGTACTTGGGTTTATACAGTTGTACACATTCTCTGCAGCTTACGGATCAGTGAACTGTGATCAATTTAAATTATAACACACTTACAGCTTTAAGGATAAGTAAACCTCCAACCTGTGCTATGAGAGCTTTGCAGCATTATTCTTATTCTTATTCTTATTCTTATTCTTATTCTTATTCTTATTCTTATTCTTGCATTTTGGCCATTTGTTTCCAGTTTTTGTTGAACTTTTTTTTTTTAACCCTCCTGTTGTCCTCGGGTCAAAATGACCCGCCACTGTGTTAAAAACCCCAAAAAAATCTCCTTAACAATATTTTTTCAACTTGAAATTTCATGACTTTTCCTAGATTGACCCCAACATTAGAAAAAGTGAACTGTTGCCTTTATTCATATTCCCATGCATGCTGTATGAAAAAAGGTACAAAGGTTGTCTTCGGGTCAAAATGACCCAACAGTGAAATTCAATTGAAATCACGGTCACAGAGTTATTTACACACCACAGAATGTGAGAATGTGTTAGTTCTGTCTCAGATCAATCAGTAGCAAATGTAATACAGGTGTTCTTCTTGCGACTGCAGTGCCTTTGATCTGTCTAAAATCATTCAGTAGCAGACGTAAACAAGACAAGAAAGGTGGCCTTCTCGTAGACTGCAGAGCCCTATTTCTTGCCCATTGTGCTGCAGATGACAGTACCTCGAATTCTCTCTGTGCTGAAGCCATCAGTGCACGTTATAGAATCGAGCAGGCTCTAGAGCTGATTTTTTCAGATGTCCAGCAAGACAACTCTGATTCAGAAGAGGAAGTGGAGGATGAATCAGAAGAAGAAGATGGGGAGGAATACAACCCAGAGCATGATGAACTAGAAGCACTCGGAGAGCGCAGACCTCCGCCAAGGCTGATCAGTGGCCCCCCCCGTGGGCCCCCCCACGCCAAGGAGGTTATGTTTTTGCCAGGGTTTGTTTGTCTGTCTGTCTGTTTGTCTGTCCGTTAGTGTGCAACATAACTCAAAAAGTTATGGACAGATTTTGATGAAATTTTGTGGCCTGCACCCCCCCCGTGGGCCCCCCCACCCCCGATCACCACCAAAATGTAATCATTTCTTCCTTATCCCATTTCCAACAAACCCTGAAAATTTCATCCAAATCTGTCCATAACTTTTTGAGTTATGTTGCACACTAACGGACAGACAAACAGACAAACAAACAAACAAGCAAACCCTGGCAAAAACATGACCTCCTTGGCGGAGGTAATCATCTTCAGAAGAAGAAGAAGAAAACCCTGAAGCTGAAAGAGAGACTTTCACAGAAGCCTCTGCAGGAGTTGTCAAAGCTATTCAGAGTGCAGGAACTCCTGATCAACCTGAGGATCGTGCTGCCACAGCCGCTGCCCCAGCTGGGGCAAGTAAGAGGAAGAGATGTCAGTTCTGCCAGCCAAAGAAGGACTGTAAAACACATACTGTGTGTTGCAGGTGTAAGAAATATATCTGCAAGGGCTGTGCACTTGCATACTGCCCTACATGTGCTAATTAGTTGAATGAGTTGTTGTTTTTTATGTTGTATATTTTCTTACATCATTCACTGGCAAAAAAAAAAAGAAAAAAAAAATCAAAAGAAACTGACTCATTGGGATGAATAAAAATACTTTCAAAATTTGCTTTTGCATATTTATTTTCTTTCTTAAGCTATAGAAATACAGGTGAAGAGGGAAAAGTCAGGTATTCATACATTTTGTGGTGAATGACATGTTTCTTCAAGCAAAAGGAAATTTTATGTTTAAAATTCAATTAAGCTGGTTATATTGGGGAGTTAGTGAAGACGGGTCATTTTGACCCGGAGGACACGGGGTGTATACAGAATATGAGGACAACAGGAGGGTTAAACTGTTCACTGGTTTGCAAATTAGTTTAGGTTGAACTTCAAATTTTAGTGCCAGTCTTTTGATGTTTATCTGGGGCTGCATTATGCTGTCTTATCTGAGGTTAGCCTATGTTTGTGTTTGTGAGATCTTGACATTTTCCTTTAGCTTATCTAAGTTAAGCCTCGTGTGCAGGTGTTTCAAATACAAAACATTTTGCCCTAGAGCCCTGTTTAATATGCATTTTAGTTAACAAATTGCTTTCAACATGGGCATCATTAGACCCAGATGTTTTGGCAGTAGCCCTGGATGTCTTTTTAAAAAAAAAAATAAAAAAAAAATAAGTATATGAGTAAATACATGTCCCCTTCATCATTGGCGCCTGCAGCTGTACAGTCGTATGGCCTGTGTGTACTGAGTGAAATTTGAGAGAGAGAGAGAGAGAGAGAGAGAGAGAGAGAGAGAGAGAGAGAGAGAGAGAGGGAGAGAGACGTTTGGGACAGAGAACAGGGTGGAGGACACTTTTTCAAACCCTCTTAGCAACTTTTTTTTTGTAAAAGCGAGTAGCACAAAAAATACCCATTTTAAGTTACTTCAGTATAAGTGGATAATGAGAGTATACGTAGCACCAACTGGGTTAAACAAATTCAACCCCAGTATTCCAGACACATGCTACAAATGTGGCAGAAAGGGCACATTATACCATTGCCTGTGGGACTGCCCACAAATCCAGGCTTTTTGGAGTGAAGTAATACATATGATTTTTCATGTTACTGGTATAAAATTATTAATAGATGCCAAACTGTGTATCTTTGGTTTTTTTTCCTGCAAATCACAACCTTAGCGAGACCAACAAATGTATGATTACCTTACGCATGCTACAAGCTAAATACACCGTAGCCAAATGTTGGAAATCCACTATTAAACCAAATATTAGTGCATGGCTTGCAGGACTGTGGAACACGACCACTGGAAAAACTCACCTTTATGTTAAAGGGTAAATCTCTCATCTTTGACAGAATGTGGAGATCTTTTACGGTGTTCTTAGAGGGGAGGAAAGTGTTGGAGGCATGCTCTTTGAATATGTCCATCAACATGTGAGTATTGCCATTATTTTGTATACATCTGTTTGTTTTGTTTGGGGTTTTTTTTCGGTTTATTTGAAGCGCACCTGACTCTGAGACCACTAAGTCAACTCTCAGACCATCAGTGACCTCTAAGGATGATAAAAATGATTTATGTCTTGGACTGTACCAACTATAATGCATGTTACTGCCCTGTCATGTTTGTTATATTGAATATGAGCCTTACTGTGATAATTCTGTTTTGCACCTATATTATTGTTGGTATTATTATTTACTGTATTAATTATTAATAATTATTTGTTGTAAAGGGATTACTTTCTTTGAAAAAATAAATAAATACACTTGTGGAAAAAAAAAAGCGACTAGCAACAAATGTAGCAACTTTTTCTGGTGCTACTGGTGACTGTTATGGTGTTTTGGAGACTGTGACGTGCTGTCACAGATATCCATCATCCTAAAGTGGTCAGTGTCACAAAAGCCGCCCCATAGCACGTGCACCCCCCACCCCCCCATGGTACAAACCAAAGTACGTAGCAGTGATGTGTTTCAAGAATAACGAAAGTTTTTATAATTAATAATAATTAAAGTTTACCTCAGTAAACTTGCAAAAGTGTCTACACATTGCTCCCCGACATTATTCTTGATTTGTTTCGTTTGGGTAGTACAGCTTTACATTTTACATCAGTTACAGTTATGATTACATAAATAACCCCTTCTGTTAACTTAGCTGTGGTTTAATGATTTATATCAAATTTAATTAAGCAATTTGTCAAACTGATAGAACTTTTAATGGGTCACAGAGTAAAATGAATGGCTCTAAAAATGAATGTTCAACTTTTAAACCTCTCAGTCAATGGAGGAAATACACAGCTGCTTTTCACATAAATGAGTCTGAAACAAACTGAGATGATTTGTCAGAACGATACAGTCATCACCTTCAATCAGCCCCCCTGAACCTGCAGAACCACCTGGACTACTGAAAATGATCCAGTACCATAATGTGCCAAGAGATCTACATGGTGGTATCCATGGCACTGGCAGCAGCACTAGATCATTTAACAGAATACATGGAAGAAAGGTGCAATGAACAGTCTACGAGGTGTTTGGAGAGTCAACCTAATTTACACCTAGTGGAGATGTGAGGTTTCCATTAATGTGTCACAGTATGTCCCCGTTAAGTAAGAAGGGTGACATGTCTCAGACCAGAGGCGTCAAACTCATTTTAGTTCAGGGGCCACATTCACAACACTGTGATCTGAAGTGGGCCGGACCAGGAAAATGAGAACAGTGAAAAAAATTAATTATATTATGAAAATGTTTACATCTACAAAGTTTCCTTAAAAATCTGAATAACATGAACAACCTCAAATGTATTAAGAAAAATAAGCACAATTTTAACAATATTATGCCTCAATTTATCATTTACACATGTGCATTACAACTTACATTACAATTTCAAATACAGTAAACATTCAGTAACAGGTATAATATTGGAAAAATTGCGCTTCCTTCTCTTAAGACATTTCAGGTTGTTTGTATTTGTTCAGGTTATTCACATTTTTTGCAAAAGGATATTTTGTAAATGTAAACATTAAACATCAGAAAATTTGCCATTTTCATTATGTATAGCAGGGGTGTCAAACATGCGGCCCGGGGGCCAAAACCGGCCCGCCAAAGGGTCCAATCCGGCCCGCGGGATGAATTAGTGAAATACAAAAATTACACTGAAGATATTAACAATCAAGGATGTCAAAATAATTTTAGGTAAATTCCATCTAAAGTGGGTCAGACCAGTAAAATACTATCATAGTAAACTATAAATAATGAAAACCACAAATTTTTCTCTTTGCTTTAGTGGAAAAAAAAAAGTAAAATTACACACAAACATTAACATTTACAGACTAGCCTTTAACAACAAATGTGAAAAACCTGAGCAAATATGAACAACCTGAAATCTCTGAAGAGAATTAAGAGTAAATGTACCATTATTCTGTCCGTTATTAAATGTTTTGTGGATTTGTAGATCCACTGTGATCTGTACGTTGTAATGAACATGTGAAAATGAGAAGCTGAGGCCAAATAATGGCATAAATTGTTAAAATTGCACTTTTTTTCTTAATAAATTTCATTTTGGTCATTGGTTGTTCATGTTTTTCCACATTTTTTTAAACGATGTAGAAACTTTGATAATATAATTTTACTTTTTTCACTCTAAAACAGAGAAATTAGACATACAAATTTTGGAATTTATATTATTTATGTATTATTATGTTATTATATTAATGATCCGGCCCACTGCAGGTCATATTGGGCTTTATGTGGCCCCTGAACTAACATGAGTTTGACACCCCCAATGTATAGGCTATTATGATAGTATTTTACTGGTCTGACCCACTTGAGATTATACTGGTCTGTATGTGGAACCCGGATTGAAATGATTTTGACACCAATGATTGTTAATATTTTCAATGTAATTTTTGCATTTCACAAACTCATCCTATGGGCCAGATTTGACCCTTTTTTTGGGCCTGTTTTGGCCCATGGGCCGCATGTTGGACACCTGTGTCTTAAATGGAGACATACGAAAACTAGGGCTATAAGAAAATATTGCTTCTGCAATTTATCGCGATATTTCATTTCACAATACTGTATCAATATTAAAAAGTACTGTATCAAAAATTTTAAGTATTTATTCAAATGTAGATTTTGTGGAGGTTCATTTTGGTTTTTTTGGTTTTCTTTTTTGTTTATATTTTATTTATTCTTATTTAACACCCTGTTATTAAATGTTAGTTCCTTTGTTTGGATTGCACAAAAATACTGTTCTGATGTTAGTTCTGAAGTAATAGAATAAATGAACATTTGAACAGGATCTTAACCCTTTCATGCATGACGTCCACATTTATGGACCCACAGTTTAACTCACTTTCCAAAGGGTTCTAAAGGTAATATTGTCCAAACCACATGGGGGTAGTCTGTATAGACCCTCAGACGTACAATGAACAAAAGGATCATCTGAGTTGTAGAAAGTGGACTGATCTGTGATCTGCTAAAGTGAACCTCCTCAGACCCAGACATGAGTTTACTGTCCATGTTTCTGGACAAGAGTTTCACAGCTTCAGACCAAAAAAACAACTGTTCACCGCAAAGGAAAAACAACAAAAAAACAAAAACAAAAAAACAACTGTTGTATCATGATGTTTCCAATAGCGGCAATTATTTAATTAAAAAAAAGCCAAAACTTGTACTTTCCTGGATCTCAGGAGGTTAAATATCTTTTTAATAAAACCATATTTAAAAACAAAAAAAAAAAATCAAAATGCATTTTAACTTTAGCCTAATTTTGAGAAATAAAATCACTCTTTAAAAAAAAACCTAGACACTTTTTTTATAATACATGCATGAAAGGGTTAAACTGTAATGTCTGGAAAACATCATTTCAGTTTGAACACAGGAAAGTTTTGTGATACAGCATTAGATCCTGCTGGGATCAAATAAAAATGTGTTTAGTATTTGTGCGGATTTCTGGTGTAATTCACTTCTTCAAGGAAATAATCATTTAAAAAAAAAAAAGAAACAAACAAAAAAACTGCCTTTTTAACAGTATCATGATACCTCCTGATATATCATATTGTGATCCTAGTGTTGTGATTTGGATCGTATCTCCAGATTCTTGCTGATACACAGCCCTGTTGAAAACTAGTTTAGACTTCAAATATGCTTCTTCTGTATCATGTTTAAAACACTGGGGTGATACTTGTAAAAGAGCCGCACTTTACGTCTACACTCCGCAGGATCCAATCTGTGCTGCTCCCATAAATCTGCCCGCTCACATGTCAGATTGAATATACCCATGGACTTCTCCTCGCTACAGCAGTTTCACCAAACGTCTTCTACTTGATAACACGGTGAGTAGCTCCACATACACTATTCATAACATGCTTGAATAATTCAGTCTGGTGTTGATATTTAGTGTGGGTTCATTTTGGGAGCCGTTGTAACCTGACTGTAGGTTAATGCAGACAGGTTTCCCACACAGCTGCATTACTAAACCACTGCATGGTCCTTCAAAGGGCTTTAAGGATTCAGAGCCCACTTTATCAGCTGGACAAGGGAAAGCCCATCTCTTATGGCTACGCAGCATTAAGGAAAAAAAATGTGGTGACCTTTTACATTTTTTTTTACCGGGGAAAAAAATCCCAGGAGGAATGAGAGGCGGAGGTTGATTTGAGAGTGTACTCATTCTCTGGTTAATGTCCAAAGGCCTCACTATCTAATCCTCAGGTCGCATTAAATCCAACAAGCCGAGCAGTCATTTGTGTTTTCAATTATGTAGTCGCTGCTGCAGGAACTTTCTGCCTCTTCCTGAAAGGCAAAGTTATAACAGCTAAATGTTATTATTAGCTGTCTAAACAGATGCTCTCAGAACGGCATTTTGTGTGATGAATCCGTCACTTCAACTGCACTTTCACTTTGAAATTTTCCAGTATTCCTCTCGTTACTTGTAGAAACATTTCTGAGCAACTCGGAAGTGATATGGGTTAGCAATAATTTTCGACTAAGGTAGTTTTTCGACTTGGAAATGAGCTGAGGTCTAGAGTGTTGTATTAATACGGTAGATCTGTTTTTTCTCAATTTTTTTTTTTTTTTTTTTTTGCCATGGACCCACTTTGTTTTTTTAATTATTGTGAGCCAGTAGTAGGTATTTTCTTACTGTGAGAAGAGTACATTTGTGCACAAATGAACGCTTCTGATCGTTTTTTTACTGCCATTAGAATATCTTGAACAGCCATTTTGAAGAGAAGTATATTTGATATATTGCACCTTCGTTATATACACATTATTGTAAACATGTGTTTATATAAATTAGACAAAATAGAATCTGAATTGCTGTTAATTTTATTTATTTATTTATTTATTTATTTTACAGTTTTACTCAAATGCGTGCACATCTGGGCTGTGACCCAGTCTTTGAGAATGGATGCTGCAGATGGTGTGTTTGCTGAGTTACTAACCTGCCTGCTTTTGTAATGATCATCTCTGTGCCCGCCTCATGGAACTTCTTCCACAGTTCCCTCTCATGCAGAACCACTTTAATGTTCTCAATATTCTGTAAAACAGATGCAAAGGTTTGTACAACCCATATCAACCCAGCTGCCTCATTGCAAAGATATTTACATGCATTGAAAATTCTAGGAAATACTTCAATAAGATGTTTTCAGGTAATATATATATATATACATAGTCTCAATAGCTGATTCTTATGTTTTTCATGCACTTAACTTTATAAATAATGAACTCAAAAAAGACATTAATTATCTAATAATTCATTATTAAAATCATTTGTAGACCTTGAGATATACAGTTGCAGAACAAATTACGAGACCACCCCTTGTTTTCTTTAATTTCTTGTTCATTTTAATGCCTGGTACAAGTAAAGGTGCCTTTGTTTGGACAAATATAATGATAACAATAAAAATAGCTCATAGTAGTTGAATTTCAGAGCTGATATCTATCCATTGAACATGTTTTCTTGATAAAAACCAAAATTACTTCAGTTCTTATATCAATATCTATGGCATTGTACTGACAAAACCATGTTTTCTTTTCTGTCTGTTTTAGTCACATGACACACACAGGAGTTAGGACTGGACTGCAGAACCATTGTTTTTGATGACTTTCAGTGGTCTGCAACTGTAGCCCCCCATTCCTACACTGATACCATACACAGAATCCTGTGGAACATGTAAACAACAACATCAGCGTGACCATGTTTAGCTGTCAGTAACATTTTAAATAAGCACCTTTAAATTTATTCCTAATTAAGAAAATATTCCAGTTGACATTCCTTTTCTATTTAATGCAGCTCTAACTGTCCAGGCAGCGTTCACCATAACTCTTCAAACTCATATAAAGTGCAGCCCTACACAGTAAAATTGTGTTTGACCTGTTCAGTAATGGTCTCCATGTGTACCTGGTCGGGCTCACTGGTGCTGGGAATGCTGGGAACTGTGGGCAGACCCAGTGGCGACTGGTCCGACAGACGATCGGCCTCCCCTCCGGACTGGACCCGGGTCATACATTCATCCGTCACAGCTGAAGCTTTCTCCTGCAGCATCTCTGCAGGATTACAACAAACCCCTTCAGCTGTTAGACTTATCAGCAGTAGATGTAGATGCAGAGAAATGTCGAACGTAATCTACTCAGAACCGCTCATGTGACACTTTTTGTGTTGGAATAGGGTTTCCACGGAGAATAACACAAATGCATACTAGTTTATCTCAGTACTACATAAGCCACACACCTTTTCTGCTGAAAATGAGGTCCTACAGCCTCAAACACAAGTGTTGGTATGACGGTGAAACTTTTAGCGCTGGTGTATCATGTGAAATTAACTATTTCACCTTTAAGGCTAAAAACAATATTTTAAACTTAATTAAATTATTATTAATTGCTATGGTTATGTTTGCACAAGAGGCAATAAATTAATAATGGTGACATTTTTTTTTTTTTTTTTTAAATCCTAAATAGTATAAAGGAGGAATGGTGATACATGATACATAAAATATTGGTGGATAAAATTCAGGAGAAAATAGTATAATAGTATCTATAGTGGGTGAAAGGGGAATTTTAAGTTGTGACTAAATTGTCTTAGAGTTGCAACATTTTGGAAATTAATTAGCCTGTACTCCTGCATGTGAGAATTTTTTTTAAAAGCCTTTTTTTGTGTGACTTTATTTTCATTGTTAATATAATTTCCAAAGTTATCCAAAAAGTTTACGTAATCTGGATCTACAAACTTAGTAAGACTACTCAAATGACTAATATGACATTTATGCACTTTCACAATTAAAATCCTCTCCACATTTTAATAAGCTGTTTTAAAAACCAACAACTAGCCTGTGTAATGTAAGCGAACTCTCCAAAAGAACAGTCTGCTTTGGCAGCACTCTCCTCTGTTTAGGTGTTCTATGTGAAATCCCATTTTCTACCGTCAGACACATACAGAATAGAAAATCTCATAAATTGCAAAATACTTAAAATGCCAAATGTACACACTAAAGAATCATTTGATATAATATTCCAGTAAAGAAAAAAAAAAAAAAAAAAAAGAAAAGGACAACATACCCAGCTTCATAACCAAGTGTTTGTGATATACAGGATAAAGTACATTTCCACAGTTCAAACCACGTCACTTGTTTGGATTGGAGGAGGTCTGGTCACCGGTGTTATTAGTGGAAAGTCTTCCAGTGTTGTGTGTGTTTAACACTTTAAACTTGATCCAGATTTTAATGTAAGTCATTATTGGACAAAGAAGGACAGAAATGGCTGATGGGAACATGTGGGGTTAAACCTTGTATCAAACTTTAGCAGAGTAACACTGTTTTTGACACACTCCTGCTCCTGCCGATGCAGTTTGGACTGAACTAGACCTTCCTACAGCAGTGGAACCAGCATCCAGACCTACAGCCAAAGCAGACATAGTACGCTAAAATGGTCCCAGTCACTGTTTTACTATTAAATCTGATATTTCTAGATGAATTTTTACTGCTGCATTCATGTGTATGTTACATTTTACTGCCATATATGTTTAAGTTTGAGCTCATTTGAACTACTTTTTATAGTGCAGGGGTCTCAAACATGCGGCCCGGGGCCCAAATGCGGCCCCTGGGATGAATTTGCAAAGTGCAAAAAATTCCACAGTCAAGGCATTTTAGTTCTGGTTCCACATACGAACCAATACGATCTCAAGTAAAATAATAACACAATAACCTACAAAAAATAATGACTCCATATTTTCTTCTCAGTTTGATGTGAAAAATATTACACTATGCCTATGAATAATGACAACTTCAGATTTTTGTCTTTGTTTTCGTGCAAAAAAATTACAATAAATTATGAAAATATTTCCATTTACAAACTATCCTGTAACGATAAAATGTGAATAACCTGAACAAATATGAACAACCTGAAATATCTAAAGAAAATTAAACACAATTTGAACTCTTCTTCCTGTTCCTCAGTGTTTAGTGTCTTTGTAGATCTGATCCAGAATGCACATGGACTAATGATACGTTGAGGCATAATATTATCAAAATTCCACTTATTTTCTTCAGAAATTTCAGTTTTTTTAGGTTATTCACGTCTTTTTTGTTTGGATAGTTTATAAAAGTAAGTATTTTCATAATTTAATGGGGTTTTTTTGCACTAAAGCACAGACAAAAATTTGGAGTTGTCATTATTTAAAGGTTATTCTGTTATTATTTTACTGGTTCAGCCCACTGCAGATCAAATCCTGCTGAATGTGGAACCTGAAAAAAATGAGTTTGAGAGCCCTGATGTAGTGTTTGTGGTTTCATTTACAGTAATGCCTCATATTCTACAAAAGGACTAAAGGTTTTTACTGTCGTTGTCAAATTTTCACAAACTCAGGCCTATGTTCATCAGTGTGATAATGTAATGCATTTTTTTTCTTTTTCGCATGTTCATGAACATAAAATACAACAAACAGTACAACAAAACCAGCTGAGGGTTACAGTATTCAACAAAAGATATCCATAAATAACACTGGTCAACAACAAATTTATTGTTTAAGTTTTTTGAGCTGATTTAGGATAATTTTGGTGCTGAATCCAAAAATCACATTCATTTTGCTCAATCAGGTCAACTTTCTGAACTATGCTACATATTGGCTTTTTAACATTTTTGCTTACATTTATGGACATTTTCACATCATATGATACAAAATTCTTTCATATTTCTTGCAATAAATGAGTTCTGAAGATTTTACTTTTTCCAATTTATGATTAATGTTTTTTTTTTAATATTACAGGTGAATGAAATGGCTTCGACTAGAAGATCTTGCAAAAATAAGCCTGACGTATTCCGCTACATCTGCGGTGAATACACCATTGTACCTAACAGGAATCCTGTTAGAAAATGATTTTTTTTCTCTTAAAACCTATTTTGGGTGAGAACTATATAAAAAATCAACTGATAAAGTCACAAAAATGTAATCAATTTTGTGAGAAGATCAAATTTTTCAAAATCAAATTAGCAAAAAAACCTGACCTGATTGAGAAAAACAGATGTCATTTTTGGATTTAGCGGTGCAAAATGGTCCTAATTCAGTTGAAAAAACCTAGACAACTTGTAAAAAACATTTTTTTGTAACCCAGTGTAATACAATAAAAGGAAAATATCATTTCAGCGCTGATGTCTCTGTTTTTAAATCCAATCCATTTGTCTCATTTTCTATCAAACTCATCTTTTTTAATCTTAAGGTATAAGTCATTTTTTTCCATCTCCCATATTTCCTGTCCTATATCTAACCATTGTTTGTATCTAGGTGGGTCTGTGGCAAACCAGTTTCTTGTTCTGACCTTCCTGTCGGCCATGAGAACAATTTTGACCAAGTAATTATCTTCCTTCAGTACAACTGACCTTACATTTCCCAAATACAAGGTGGAACAGTTCTTGGTAACCATACATTCTAGTACCTCATTTATCACAGAGTTTACTTTGTCCCAAAATGGTTCTATTTTGGGGGAACACCAGAAGATGATAATATAATACTTCTATCTTTAGTTTATCCCAAAACATTCCCAATCAACACTTGTGGAGATTTTTTCCTCTGGAGAAGAAGGGGATAAAAAAACTGAAAAATAACAGAAGCTGTCAGACAAATGGAGTGGAGTATACAGTCTTATATTTACATCTGAGAGTTACCACGTTAGTAATGTAAAGTAGTAAACACCAGACGCACGCAAGAACCCAGATCAGGTTAAAACTAAGGGTGTAAGAAAATATCGGTTCTGCAATATATCAGATTCAGATTGAAGTTTATTTGTCATTTCAGCTTATAAAAAATACACAGAAACAAAATATTGTGCTCAGGTCCCCCGACTGTCAGCAGCATTTAGTAAATAGTATAAATTACTGATAAACTAATAAAATAATAAAATACTGATATAAAATAGCCATAACAATACCCCCCCCCCAAATTACCTATAAATAACTAAAAAGTTTTATTTATAAAGTACACAGCAGTAAAGTGCACTTTATTGTGATACTTCATTTCACGATACTGTATCGATATTAAAAAGTACTGTACTGATTTTTTTAGGTATTTATTCAAATGCAGATATTGTGGAGGTTCATTTTGGTTTTTTGTTTATATCTTATTTATTATTATTTAATACTCTTTTATTCAGTAATGTTCGTTCCTTTGTTGGATTAAACTAAAATACTGTTCTGATGTTAGTTGTGAACTAATAGAATATGAACATTTGAACAGGATCTGAAACTTTAATGTCTGTAAAACACATTTTCAGTTCGAACACAGGAACATTTTTGATATAACATTAGATCCTGTTGTGATCAAATAAAAATGTGTTAGTATTTGTGCAGATTTCAGGTGTAATTTAATTCCTCAAGGAAAGAATCATTAAAAAAAAAAACAAACAAACAAACAAAAAAACCTGCCTTTTTAACCCTTTGAAGCATGAATTACGAGAACCTTAGTCACGATTTTTGAGTGTTTTTATTCCTCTTTAGGCATGAAAAAAACAACGTGATTGAAATATTTTAAATTAACCTATTTTTATGGAGTTTCAAGAATGTCCACTCAGCTAGACACAATGGGTTAAATTTTTGAAACAAAGAAACGTGTTTAAAAACATAATAACAGAAAGTGATAAACTGTGTGAAAACTATGAAATAAAACATTTTTAATGCAGCTAATCTGATGTTTTCTCACATTTTATCATACTCTAATACTAGTTATTACTAACATCATGGAGATAATATATATAAAAAAAACTTTTTGTTTAAGAAAACTGTTAATCACAGTCTAATAACAATTAGTTTTACACTAATAATTTAGTTTTATTAGTTTTTTTACCCCCCCCCCCCCCCCCAACAGTGGCCCAGCTTATATGCAACTAAAACAACAACACCCATGAATATACAAGAGAGCCGCTGTAGAATAGCTGTCCACTGGAGTGACCACTATGCATGAAAGGGTTAACAGTATCATTATATACATATCGTATCGTGATCCTAGTATTGTGATTTGTATCGTATCGCCAGATTCTTGCCGATACACTGCCCTAATTAAAATAATGTCCCACAAAGACAGTTCCCACCATGAACTGGGGCGAACAGCCAGCACAAATACGCTTCCATCGCTCTCACAGCGCTGTACCATCTCATACATTATCCCGAGAACCGCAGCACCTAATAATCGTGTGAACTCTCTTTGAAACCCTTCATCTGTGTGAGAGCGAGTCGGCGTCACAACTCAGTCAAAAGCTTTTACTTCAAGGTTTGAGGAGGAGACGCTGGATCAAAGCCTCGGCAGCAAATCACACTGACAAGCTATGATCATAGAGAAAGTCAAAATGCAACTGAGGGTCCACATGTTGGACCAGTAAATGGAGACGTACAAGGAGTGGATTTTTTTTATGTCTTCTGGCACATGCATTTAGGAATATGTAAATATTTACACAGTGTAATACCTGATGGCATGTGAGATTTTTTTTTATGGTAGCGTCAACATTTTATGAAAAGTAAGGAGGAATGAAGTGAAAGAAGGAGAGGGAAGGCATAATATTTTATATTGTACTTCTAGTGTCAAAATATGGGATCAGGAAAAAAAAAGAAAGTGTTTAAAATATAATTAATAAAAAAGACACCATATGATTTTTAATATAACTTTTTCTTATATATTTTCATTGGCCTTTACTCCCTTTTATTTGATTTATTCTTTTTTTGTTTAATATTTTTGTCAAATTACCCTTCTAGAGCTCTGTGTTCATACTTGGTTGTTTGTTGTATATTTTCTTCATTTTGTTTTGAAACTTTTCTAACTAATTTAATCAATATTTGATGTTGTATAGAACATTGGTCAGCTCTACAAAAAACTGACTGTCTATGTGATGGCCACTCTAACTGGTTTATGGTTACTCTTCAATTTTCTTTTAGTTTTATGCTTCTAATTCACATTGTCTGACATAATTTCAAATGATCAGAAGATCTCAGTCTTGGTTAAAAATATATTTCCCCACCAAAAAAAACAAGAACAAAAACTCAAAAAACAAAAAAATCATAATTCATGCAGCAGAGGGTTAACAGGAAACGACAAACGCCTGAAATGAAACTGTGCTCCTGCCACCAGTAAAAAATGGAGGAAACCTTCCGTGTCCTGCTGTTGTTGACGGTCATCTGTCCCACAGTCTCTCTGCAGATTGTCTCTCACACGTGTCTACGCCTCATAACGCCTCATCTGTCTGCGTCTCATCCCGCAGTTCCTGTTTCACGTCTGCACAACCCTGGAGTGAGGGGAGATGGAGCCGCAGCCAGCCCAGAAACTATCGACCAGACCTCAGAACTCTGCTACGTCGACTCTGAATCCTGCTGCTTTCTAAGTCTTTTTATGTTTCTGTGTAATTAAAAGTGTAAACTGGATCCAGATTTCTGATGTGGGTCATTATTGGATGAAGAAGTGAAGGAATGGTTGGAGTGAGTATGAGGGGAAATGTTGCATCAAAGTTTACAGCTGAGCTTTAAAATGGTGTTGTTTACACTTCATGACTCTCTCCTGCTTCAGCTTCAGCTTCAGTTTCAACTCAGGTTGAACTGAATAAAATCCACGTAGGAATGAAGGAATACTCTGATTCTTTACTTTAGTCTAATACCACCCTCAAAGTATTCCAGTACAAGTTAAATTTGAGCACAAAAAAACCATAAGTACTTGAGTATTATCAGCAAAATGTAATTAACCCTTTCATGCATGAATTGTGAGAACCTTAACTGTGTGAGCGTTGAGTGTTTTTATTCCTCTTTAAGCATGAAAAAAAAAAAAAAATGCGATTGAAATAGTTTTTTATGAACCTATTTTTCATGGAGTTGCGTAAATGTCTGCTCAGCTGGACACTATGTGTTTCATTTTTGAAGCAAAGAAACATGTATTTACTGATAAACTGTGTGAAAACTGAATTTTTTAAAAAAATGTTGTTAATCTGATGTTTTGTCACATTTTAACAAACTCTAATACTAGTTATTACTCACTTTATGGAGATTATATGCAAAAAAAAAAAATAATAATAATAATGTTAACCCTTTCATGGATACTGGTCACTACAGTGGACAGCTATTCTACAGCTGCGCTCTTGTATATTCATGGATTTTTGTGTGTGTGTGTGGTTTTTTGTGGGGTTTTTTTTTTGGTTTTTTTTTACACATATCTTTATTAAAGTTTTAAGACACTACATATCTTTTCTGACATGAATTGGTAACCTTGTGTAGATCTCCCCTGAGCATAAAGCCCCAGAATCACAAGCCCCCCCTTCCCCAGTTTTCACACAATTTATCAGTAAATACATGTTTCTTTACTTCAAAAATTAAATGCATGGTGTCCAGCTGATTATTATTATTGTTATTATTATTATTATTATTATTATTATTATTATTTTATTGTGTTACTTTTTTTAAATGTTTTTTTTATTTTGTTTTATCTATTTATTTATTTATTTTTTATAAGACATTTTTCAATTACATTGTTTGTTTGTTTTTCATGTTTAAGGAGAAATGAAAACACTCAGGTAAAAAATCTTGATTAAGGCTCTCATAATTCATGCATGAAAGGGTTAATGACAATCTAACAACAATAACAAGCACCTGATTTACACTCCAACATGTTAGTACAGATCAGGTTTATCTAGAACAGCCAAGTTTCAGTAATGGTCTGGATGTCAGTGGATGGGATGGTGCATAAACGTCCACTGTGTCGGCTGATATGGAACTAAAACAATAAAATCCTTGAAAATACGACAAGAGAACAGCTGTAGAATAGCTGTCCACTGTAGTGACCACTACACATGAAAGGGTTAATGTATGAAAGTATTTTGCAGTAAATTGGTCCTTATTGGTGTTTTATTGTCACATGTTGTTTTTGGGTTCATTTTCCTGCTTTTCTATTAACTCAACAAGAGCTTAACTTTCTGCTTCAAATCAACACATTATCTCAGAAAACACTTTCTCTTGCATTCATTTGTCAGAATTTAAATGATTTCAAAAGCCAGGTTTTATATTTTAGATCTAGTATTTCTGTCACATCATGTTTCACTTCTGACCATTAGCTCGAAAAGATTAAAAACCCACACGAAGTCCGTCTAAAACCTGTTGCTGTCGTCACCCCGCCTCTGAAACTTCAGTGCCATTCATTCCTCAGGGTTTGCACACTTGTGGATGTGGTGTCTGTAAACACTGAGTGGCCACTCTCTTAGCCATGAAAGTGGAGAGGCGGCGTTCAGTGTAAACTGATGGAGACATTTGTGAAAGCTAATAAAG
Organism: Sphaeramia orbicularis; assembly: GCF_902148855.1. Classification (NCBI taxonomy): domain Eukaryota; kingdom Metazoa; phylum Chordata; class Actinopteri; order Kurtiformes; family Apogonidae; genus Sphaeramia; species Sphaeramia orbicularis. The sequence continues at coordinate 1,932,464 of NC_043969.1, read as the reverse complement.
ATAAGAGCTGACAGGCAAACAGCTCCAGAACCCTGTTTTTACAGTGGGAATCTGGGTCTTTACTGGGCCTGTTTAACTGAGCACTGCCAGCAAAACACAGTGGACATTCAGCGGAGAATTACTCATGTGACACACACACACACACACACAATGGGGAATACACACTTCACTATGTACTGCAAAAAGAAAAAAGAAGAAAAAACAAATTAACAAAAAATATCCTTTCAATTAACTGGATGCATTATCTGTTGCATTTGACTTCTGTCTGAAAGTGTAAAATCTTTTAGTGAGTCTAGTTTGTGCCTGATGATTGGACTGTAAGAAACATTTCCTTTACAATAAAAAAAAAAAAAACTGCATGTAAAACACAGCATATACTTGAAGAGGAAATGATAGTTGTGCAAGACCTGAAGCAACAATGCAGACCAACAAAAATATCTTCAATAGGTGGGGAAATACAAAATATCTGCATTTTCATGTTTTAAAACTAGTGACAGTTGTTTTTTTTTTTCTAGTTTGTTCATATTTGGCTGCATATTTAATGTGTTGCTGTTCAAGGTCACATGGTCTTGTCACCATCATCATGTTGTGTCCTGACCACATTATTCAGACCCCTTAAGGAGATGTGTACAGAGCAGAGCACAGAGGTCTGAACCATGCCAAAAGATTTAGCATGTGTGTGGAAAGTGTATGTTGATGATGAGCTGCAGAAGCATCCTGGCTCTGATAAGGCCTTCATTCACCTGAGCAGCACTAAAGGACATTTACTGTCTTTTTTTAACAGAACAGTTAACAAATAAACAAATAAATAAAACACTTCCAACATCTGCCAAATTGCAGGAAATTACAACACAAGGCTTTGTTATGGGAAATAAACCTTAATTAGGTTGAATTAAATAAATGCATGTATAAATATAAAAGATGGCGCCTTTTGTGTTTTTCCCCACGACATAAAATATGAATTCATTCGGTACAACCCGACGACGATAATTCACCTCCAAAGGAAAACCAAATAAAACACCATATTCACACTCCTCTGTTACTAGACATAACCTGTTTAATCCGGTATTATTTTTTCACGTATTATATTATTTATTCTATATTATAACCTACTAATGCAGCTGTTTACGCGACTGCAGATCAGTATCTGATCAAATACCCACAAATAGATCTATGTTAAAACCCTAAAGTGGGATTTTTTTTACAGTGTTATTTTTTTATAGAAATAATGATGTTAATGTTGATAATGATAGTAGGCACATTAATAATACTACTGCTAATAAGAATTTTTTTTTTTTAATTTTGCATTCTATCCCATGATCTGTCATTAAATGTGTAAACACCGTAATAAATGTAAAACAAATAGACATTAAAAAGTGAATAAAAATAATTCCGTGGCAGACTGTCAGATTGTAATCTGAGGCATCATCAGATGGTCCTGCAGTGGGAGCCCACGCGTGTCATATCCTCATGTGAGGATGAGCCGCCGTGCTGTGTCCAAGCCTCCACTCAGCCCAGTATGTGTTCACCAGTAAACACGCACTGGGCTGCCCAGTGCGCCCAGTGCGGACGGATGGGTGCGTGTGTACCTCATGTGGTCAGTTCTCATCTGTCCATCCTTCTGCCCTTCACTCCTCGGTCCGTGGACGGCGGCGGTTCGCGGCTCTTCACGCCGCGGATGCACGTGTTTTCAGAGCGGGATCAGGAGTGTGTGTCCGCGGTGACGGCGGCGGTCCGCTGGGAAGTGTGCGCCGGTCGGCTGGCCTGCCTTAGTGCCTTTCAGCTCTGTCCAGCGCCCATCTGCGCACTGCGCCTGTGCAGAAGCACTGCGCGCTCCGAGATTTGAGTGGGGGAAACGAAGTGGGGTGTTTACTTGGAAGCGCACACACACACACACACACACACACACACACACACACACACACACACACACACGCAAACCCGCTCAGCCCTTGTGTGTGTGTGTGTGCGTGCGTGCGTGTGTGTGTGTGTGTGTGTGTGTGAGGGTGCGTGCGTGCGTGCGTGCGTGCGTGCGCGCGCGTGCGTGCGTGCGTGCGCGTGCGTGCGTGTGTGTGTGTGTGCGTGCGTGCGTGTGTGTGTGTGTGTGTGTGTGTGTGTGTGTGTGAGGCAGACAGTGCTCTGGTTCTGTCAGCGGCCTGCCTCTGCTGCTGCGGCCGGACACAGGCGCTTCCCAGGCGCATGGAGGCTCCTCGGAGCCCCGGTGAGACCACCACCCACCCCCCCCGACACACACACACTAAGACAACACCTCCGTCACCTCCGACACCTTCAGTTTGGACAAATAAACCTGTGTAGAATCTGCACACCTTTCCTTACAGATAAAACATGTATTTTAATTTTAAAACTTGGCCTAATTTTCTGTTTCAACAACTATCCCATCAACCATCAGTGAATAAACTGTATCCACTTCATCACAAACAGGACTCAGACAGTGGTGAGACCATCATTCACCTAAACTGTTGTCAGTCTGCATCAGACAGCAGCAGTGAACACATGTCCAGTACTGAGGATTATCTCCAATAGTCTGCAGTTTCAGATAGATAGATAGATAGATAGATAGATAGATAGATAGATAGATAGATAGATAGATAGATAGATAGATAGATCACTTGTAAATGATTTACATATAAGGGACTAAATTAAAAACAATAATTTCTCCTGATTATAGAACAAAAATAACGCAGCTTCAGTAACATACAATAATAGTGATTATGCAGGGAAGATTTAAAAAAAAAAAAAAAAATACTTGTTCGATATTAGTTTAGTCTTGATATGTTTTCATCCATTCATTTTCCTTTTTTCCGCAGTTTCTCCAAACCTGCACCAGTCATCATCCATTTTTTCCTCTATGAAACACTTTTAATTTTTTCCATCGTCAAATTTGATTATTTTGACTCAAAATGTTTTGCTTTTTGACCGTTCTATCAGATTTCTAAAAATAAAATAAAACTAAAAAAAAATAGACAAAATAATTACAAATAAAAAATTTTAAAAAATTGGAGGTACCAACCATCCAGCCTAAATACCTTCTGACTGATGTAAAAGAAACAGCTCCAGACCAGAGTATCTAATGCGTTCCCAGGATCTTTCCAAACCCATATCGGTGCCAGTCCTGCGCATGAGGACAGCAGGTAAAAAATATGGGCAGACATTTTAAAGGCCTTTATCTGCGCATGTGTGTATCTGCGTGTAGTACTGGTTCTAGTACTGGTTGTACTGGTAGTATGGAGTGGGCTGCAGGCCTGGAGCAGCCTTCCGTCATCCCCCTCCATACTTGCGGCTCCTGCAGATGCCTGCTGAAGCTGAGACTGAAGCTGAGGCTGAAGCTGAAGCTGAGGCTGAGGCTGAGGCTGAAGCTGAAGCTGAAGCTGAGGCTGAAGCTGAAGCTGAAGCTGAGGCCGTCCTGCTGCTGAATTCTGCAGGTGAAATATACGCCTGTGGTTTTGCACTAAATGAAGCATACATATGCAGTGAGTCTATAAATCAGGTGCCACCGTGACTTAAATATATATTGATGACATGAGCGAATGAACGGCCACCGTTTGTCATTCCACCGTGTGTGTGTGTGTGTGTGTGTGTGTGTGTGTGTGTGTCGCTGCTGACAGACGCTCAACTCCGACTTTCTCCATCTGCTTCAGAGTGGAGGCCGAACCACTGCGGGCTGTTTATATTCCACAACCTCCAACTCCTAACTCCACACTCATAAATCAGTAATTCTGAAAATCATTTGTAATACTTCTCACAGGTTTGCACTTTTGATTCGCTTGTCTGTAGTTGTAAAACACCGCCTAAGGAGTGTTAAGGTGATTGCGCACCACAGAAATTCTGCAAAAGCCTTCATTAATTCAGTCACAGTCGATTAGACCATCAGTCCAATTAAAGTACGCAATTAGTCGGAAGCCTGCACACACAGAGCCTGTAAAGTCTGCTCTGCAACACTCCCATATGGATCATATGGACACTGAGTCCCTGCCTGCGGGGAGAAGACTCAGGACACCCAAGTGCAAATCAAATTACCTGAATTAGCTTTGTTCCAGACTCTACACCAACACAACAAAGCATTTCATTGTGCTTCAGCTGATGTGTGATTTGTGAGGATCTGTTGATTAGTGCCGGGGTAAACTGTATTATCAATGTTTTAATGCTAGTGCACCAGACTGTCCCACTGTGTGTGTCTGAGACAGATCTGCACACAGACTATAAACTGAACTGCAGAGCTTTAGTAAACTGTGCAAACTTTAAAACTATAAGAAATGTGACAATTCATCAGACAAAAATAAGAGTAAAATAAAGAAAAATAATTATTTCAGTCTATGTGTTTGTTTGCATGTTGCATAAGGCCAAAGCCTGTGGAGTCAACAGGATGAATCCAGGCAGAAAACCTGAAGCTGTTTGCACACAGACACCAGACCAAATGCATCAGAAAAAAATGCTTCTTTGTGTAATTTAATTTGATCTGTACCTGTTGGTTTTAGCTCAATTGAAACACACCAGACTAAAAAAAAAAACAAAACAATTTAATCACAATTCCAAAAAAAAAAAAAAAAAAGACAGAAAGAAAAGAGAAAAAGGACAAGAAAAGAAAACAGTCGTTCCTGTCGTTACTCCGGTGTGTTGCAGTTTTGGGCTGAGTGTTGCAGATGTGTGTGTCTTCTTACCTCCTTGTGTCGCTCCTCTCTCTCCCTGACCTCTGAGCTCCTCCAGTCACCGTCAGTCCTCCCTTTGCCAGGAGCGCTGCAGCACCTCTGCACTATCTGCTGCAATCAAAATGTTAGATTTTATTTTTTATAGCAGCACAATTGAGCTGAGGTTTTTTGGAGGGGAAATGAACGTACACACACTCCCACCGTCACGTGGTCACAGCAGGAGGAGGTTTCAGCTGCAGTCAGTCTGACACCAGTGTTGGCCTGGGAAATATGACTTCCATTTGGTGATCACTGACAGGGAGACCAACAGCAGTATCTGCAGGTTTTCCTCATAACTCAGTCCCTAACTCATAGGTTTTTCATATAAACTCATGTCATTATAGTAGTTGGTTAATGCCTTCAATAAAATGTGTGATTTTGGACAAAAAAAGCAGTCCTCAAGTAACTAAATACAACATTATTCAGCATTTTATTAACACATCAGAGGTTTGAGGTTTCTGTTTTATATTAGGTTTTTTTTTTATGATTATTTCACAAGACATTTATAGACATCTTTAACAATTTCAAAATGTGAAGCAACAAAACAAAACAGCACTGTTTTTATTTTCTACTTCATAAAACCTTTTGGAAATGCATGAAAACCACTTGTTCTTTTCTGATTTCATGCATGTTGTAATTGAAACGTGTTAGAGCTGTGCAAATGAAGGCATTTGAGTCCAATCTATTAAATCTACAAACAGCAGATCCTCCTCAACGCACACTGCCACGGGGTTTCATTTTTTGTTTTATTTTACTGTATTGTTGCTTATTATGAAGTGCGTCTATGAACTGAGTGGCTTTAATTCATCATCCAGTGTGGCTGTAAACATTCAGTCGTTGTTCTTATATCATCTAGAGTTGAAAACCAGGTCATTATCCAGCTTTAGGGGACTTGAAAAGGCTATTTTCAGATTATGAATCTGCATTTTGTTTTGCATTTTGCCTCCCACACGTCTGAATAAATCATTCGTACATAAAATGTTTTACGCTTTCCCCCCATTTTGCTCCTGTTCCGGTGACTTTTGGTGAATGTACGCTGCCTTGTGTCACCCCTTTCTGTTTTCTCGGTGCTTCGTGCTGCATGTCTTGAACGCCTCTGTGATTGTCAAGCTGAAAAAGGTGCCTCATCTTCGGAGCAGTGAACTGCTTTGATTCCAGCTCCATTTGAAGCGAAGCTGCTGTTGGTGTTGTGGTTTAAAGGGAGCAAAGGGGTGTCAGATTTACAGTGGGGAGAGTCGGCCTAGCAAAACATTTTCTTTCTCATGTAATTGGCAGGAGGGGGGAGGGGGTCTGGCTAATGCACGCTGCCACATTTCTCTCTCCATCCATGGGCCTCCACGTTGCTTCTCCAGTTAAAATGGCGGCGGCTGAGGGTCTGGTCTTATTAGATGGATACAGTGTCAGCCCCTCCCCGCCTCCTCCTTCGCTACACTGCTTCATTTCAAATCAGCGATTGGTCATTTTCACTTCCACTGGCCAATGTTGAGCCTTAAGTGACCGGAGTGCGTCACAGATGAGGTTGGGATTTCACTGTGGACTCCCCTCCTCAGGCCTCCGGTGTGTTAGAGCCCACGGCTGACCGCCACAAATGAGCGAAGATGGAGTTCCTTCCATCTCCTTATCCTCTATTTATAAGCGTAAGAGATATTTAAACCTGCACTGATTAATAGTGTTTATTTGAACAATGTAAAGAAAATATATAAACTGAAAATGTAAGGGATGGGTCGAAAAAAAGAGGTGAAAAACCACAGAGACTTCTCAGAGCACATCTTTGGGCTCAGTATTATATGGGTTTTCTCTTTTGTTTTCAGCCTCTTTTTAAGATAAATTGAAATAATGCAGTTGTCAGAGTAAAGTGTTGTTACAGTAGGATAAATATAATTTCAGCTTTTCTGATCTGAAAATACTTAGTTTCAAAATAATGTTAAATGTTTTTCATTAGTATAATTTCCAAGTGGTTGAAATATTCATTATCATTAGTGTAAATTGCTGACATACATATATTGTTTATTTTCCTGCCAAGAAATTACCAACTTAATTTACAATTTCTGGTTGTTGGTTGAGAGCAGCGTTGTTAAAATTTTTATGGTAAATGCACTGGCATCACTTAGATACCAGGGGCTGATTTAAAATAAAAACTGCACCATACTGCAGTGCATATTTACTGATATTTAGGTGAAAGTATTATGCTTTCCTTTTGTTACCTAAACCTAAAAACCTGTGGGAAGCAGAATGGGAACTCTGCTCGCTGGTTGCACAAGAGTTAGATTTGGCATCCATCAACTCCAACCACCTCCTGTCCGTCAGGAAAATGATTAGAAAATTATGAAATGATTAGCGATATCCATGGTTTGCAGAAATGTATAATGGCAACATTTTTTCCAATGATCATTGTTGTTGGTTGGTGTTTTTTTGAGACTGAAACAGGTGACAAGTACAGATACCGACTAGCTGCTGACGGTAGTGGAACATGAAGCAGCTGAAGAGACAGATCTTTTCCCTGGTGAAGACCAAAACAGTGCAAAAAGGAGTGAACGTTAAACTACCATCCAGCTGTAGTTTAAGGATTTGGATTTAGTTCTAGTTGTAACCAAAGTCTACCTAAATACAAAACATTCTTCTGAAATACATCACTGAAAAAACGTCCAGTTCACTGTGACTTTAGGTAGCTCCTTGTTTTGTTAAACTCATCTATCCAAGACAAAAAACCTTCAATATTTAACAATAATACTTTTTTAAATTTTATTTTATCTGCTCACTGACCATCAACCAGGTGTTGATCATTTAAAACACAGGGGTCAAACATGCAGCCCAGGGGCCAAAACCGGCCCACCAAAGGGTCCAATTTGGCCCGGGGAATGAATTTATGAAATGCAAAAAGTACACCGAAGTTCTTAACAATCAATGGTGTTAAAACCATTTTAGGTCAATTCAATCTAAAATGTAACACCAGTAAAATACTGTCATAATAACCTATAAATAAAAACAACCACAAATTTCTCTCTTTGTTTTAGTGTAAAAAAAGGTAAAATTAAACAAAAATGTTTACATTTACAGACTTTTACAAAAAATCTCAATAACCTGAAATGTCCTGAGGGAAGTATGTGGAATTGTACCAATATTCTGCCTGTCACTAAATGTTTTGTGTATTTGTAGATCCACTGTGATCTGTAAGTTATGACACACATGTATAAATGATAAACTTCAGTGTAATATTGCCAAAATTGCACTTGTTTTTCTTAAGAATTTTCAGATTGTTCATATTTGTTCATGTTATGTTCAAGTAGAGTTTGCAGATGTAAAACATTTTCATTATGGAATTTGACTTTTTTCACTCAAAAACACAGAGAAAACTTTGGTGTCGATATTATTTATCAGTTCTTGTCCTATTATTTATATTATTTTACTGGTCTGGCCCACTTTATACCATATTAGTCTGTGTGTGGCCCCTGAACTGAAATGAGTTTGACACCCCTGATTTAAAAGTACAGAAATTCATTTTAAAAAAATTGTGCACAGAACATTGAATATTAACATCTTACCTCATGAAACATGTGGAAAAATTCTCTGCAGGACAAAATCCTACATCTAAAAAGTGATTCAGTTCAGCAGTAACAGTGAGTAATTACCCTCCAAAGGGCTGTGAGTGATTTTTTTAATTAGCTCTGCCCTAAACTAAACTAAATGTCACATACTGAAGGGATGTTGTGAATGGATCACAGAGAACGTCTTCATCATGTGAAAACATTAAGCTGTGTGGTCACAGTAGATCCAGCCCCAAATCCTCTGTGGCCAATTAATGGACACGTGGTGGTTTGGGTTTGAGCACAGGCATTTAGATGTACACACAAACGCTGGTTTGACACATTTGGAAACTGGCTGAGTGTTTCCTCCCACATCAGGGAAATTCACCAAATGTAGCTATCCCTGCCTCAAGTGGCAGCTATGTGAAAGTCACCACCCAGAGGTACTCGGATATTTCATACATTTGTATCCCCTTTGCCCAGAGTGAAATCCCACACGTCAGTAGGACGTTAACCTCACTGAGGCCCTTCCATCCCATGTTTGTACACATCAGCTTTGCTTACATTCACAACAGAAATGAGTGGGCGTCTCACCACAGAGCAATTAACCTCCAGCTCAGACCAAACACTGAGGGCTGGAGTCACACACACACACACACACACACACACACACACACGCACACACACACACACACACACACACACACACACACACACACACACACACACACACACACAGAACCAGTCGACGTCCTCCCTCTGTCCATCAGCGGCTACACGCACTCTGCAGATTTTCACTACAGTGTGTGTGTGTGTGTGTGTGTGTGTGTGTGTGTGTGTACTCATTTTTATTAGAAGTCAGATCACTAAACTTACTGCGGGTTTTTTAAATGATGGCTAGCCACAATATTTAGTTTAATCCATCTTAAACTAAGGTTCTTTGTGTAACTCTGCACATTTTATCCACAAAGATTATCACAAATTTATCCTCTGTGTTACGTGTGGTGGAAAAATGAACTGTTTTGCAATATTCTTTAACCCTTTCATGTATGAATTATGAGAACCTTAGTCAAGTTTTTTTTCCTGACTGTTTTTTTCCTCTTTAGGCAAGAAAAAACACAATGACATTGATTCTTTTTTTTTTTTTTTTTTTTTTTTTTTTTAATTAACCTATTTTTCATGGAGTTACAAAAATGTCCACTCATTTGGACATCATGTTTAATTTTTTTAAGCAAAGAAACATGTATTTAAAACCCATCATCAGAAAGTGATATACTGTGTGAAAACTATGAAACAAAAGCATTTTGAATGCAGCTAATCTGATGTTTTCTCACCTTTTATCGTACTCTAATACTAGTTATCACTCACTTCATGGAGATAATACATAAAAAACTTTTGTTTAAGAAAACTGTTAATTACAGTCTAATAACAATTGCCAATTGATTTACACTCAGTCATGTTAGTGCAGATCAGGTTTATCTAGAACAGCAAAGTTACAGTAATGGTCTGAATGTCAGTGTATTATGGGATGGTGCATAAGTGTCCACTGTGTCGGCTGATACGGAACTAAAACAATAAACTCATGAATATACAAGAGAAAAGCTGGAGAATAACTGTCCACTGGAGTGACCGCTATGTATGAAAGGGTTAAAAATAACTTCTGCTCCACTGTCACGCTCATTAGAAGACCTTTTTCTAATATATCTGCAGAATTTCATCCATTCCATACTGAAATGTACTATATGACATATATGGACAGATATGAACTGAGATGTATTAACACACACACACGCATGCACGCACGCACGCGCACGCACCCACACCCACACCCACACACACACCCACACACACACACACACACACACACACACACACACATAACTCTAGATACATGAAGTGAGAAGTTTTTGCATGGAAAAAGCCATAGTGACATTTGTAGATGCACATATATAATGTTTTTTATTTGTACAGGTTTACAGATATGTCAGTTTGTGAAAATGTCTCCAGAGCTTCATGTAGGCTAATTTCTACATACAGTTTATGTACAGTACATAATGTTTTGTTTTGTTTTTTTCATACATGAAAAGTCAGAATATTGTACATGAATCAGTGACAAAGTATTCTAAAAACTTGTTTTACCTGCATGAGTCATATTAACCCTTTCATGCACAGTGGTCACTACAGTGGACATCTATTCTACAGCTGTTCTCTTATATTTTTATGGATTTTGTTATTTTAGTTCCATATCAGCCAACACAGTGGACGCTTATGCACCATTCAATACACTGCAATTAGTAGTAGTAGTCGTAGTAGTAATTTATTTGTTCATTTAACAGAACATGATATATACATACATACAGTTTGGATTTCGATATTAAACATGGGTGAAAAGGCGTAGGCTGAAGTAGCAGCTTATTTATGCCTTCCCTATTTACAAGAAGAGAAGTGGCAGAAACAAAACAAGATAACAAGATGGCACAGTTTTAAACAATCATATAATAAAACAAATAATATAGTCTAAGCAAAATCTTAGATTCATACTGATAATTGGCTTACTTTATCCTAATAATAATTCATACCATTACTGTAACTTTGCTCTTCTCAATAAACCTGATCTGCAGTAACATGTTTGAGTGTAAATCAAGTGCTTGTTATTGTTACCAGACTGTAATTTTTTGTAAACAAAAAGTTTTTTTTGTATATTATCTCCATGAAGTGAGTAATAATTAGAATTAGAGTATGATAAAATGTGAGACAACATCAGAGTAGCCGCATTAAAAATGTTTTTATTTCATAGTTTTCACATGGTATGTCAGTAAATACATGTTTCTTTGCTTGAGCGGACATTTTCGGAACTCCATGAAAAATAAGTTTATAAGATAATTTTCATGCTTGAAGAGGAATAAAAACACTCAGGAAAAAAAAAAAATCTTGATAAAGGTTCTCATAATTCATGCATGAAAGGGTTAAAATATTTATGACAACTTTGACATTTGCACCATTATCACATTAAACTGGATTCAACTGAAAATGTCAAATAGTGTAACTGCAATAGAATGATGAACAGTAGTAGCCTTGACTTTTTTTTTTTATATTATTAGTATGTCACAGTTACATATTAGTAAAAACATTATAACTGTATGTAGTTGTAATATAAGAGGAACAAATTAAACTAAACCATTTGGATGCAAAAATGCCAGTGCCCCATCACTGACCCTCATATAAGATTTCTTACATATATTATGGTGTTGAACAGATCTAAACAGAGACATGAGGAAACGATTTTCCACTTTTTCAGTTTCATATTGAACCTGGGGGAATATAAATAACAAACACCAACAAATAAATATGTTTTTTCCTTTTCTCATTTCAGTGTTGATAGGTCAATAATTGTTATGAGTAACCAATCAGATCAAGACCAAATCACTTCTTACATGAACTGATACTGTATTAAAATAAAACATATTGGTAAATACAGTGAATCTGATAATTCCTCAATCCTGTGTTCATACGAATTTATTACAAAACATGAAACTATTTTTTGCATTATTCTCATCTTGTAAGAATCTCACAGACTTATAACTCAAATGTCTGAGCCTCTGCTGTACAACCCTGAGCACAAAGGTTGGATCTGCTTTTATGTTTATGTATATTCATATACAATAAAAATCCGAAACGATAATTCTTTTGAGATACTGACTCATTTTTAGGATTACATTTTTATTCAACAACAATCTGCATGACCTACTGTCCCAGAGGAGGAACCTTTGGAATCACCAAATAGAGTTTTGGAATATGTCACACATCATTTTACTGGATGTGAGCATTCATCTTCTGTGGTTTAATGTTTGTTTGCTTTTTTCCCCCCTTTTTTTGGCTTTAAGATGGAAAGTATACTGCTATTTTCTGCCTATGTATTGAGATGTACACAGTATGGTTTAATGTTAAAGTACAATTACAGGCTGCAAACTGTCCCATAACTCTGAGATGACCACAGCCACCCCTTAAATCACTACTTTCAGTTTTGGCCATCAGGGCACAGATAGAACTCCATGTGCAAAGGAAAACATGTATGAAAAAAAGATAAGATAAGATAAGATAAGATAAGATAAGATAAGATAAGATAAGATAAGATAAGATAAGATAAGATAAGATAAGATAATGCTCTTGTTAGCTCAGTGTTGGTGTGATCATCTGCTATTTTCAGGAACATGGGAATAGGGATGGGAATTGATAAGAATTTAACGATTCCCATTCCATTATCAGTTCTCTTATTGATTCTCATTGAGTGAGGGAATAAAAGAGTATAAATGGGTGTGTTTGCATTAACTGTCTGTTATATTCTCATCTCTGCACAGAATATATAACATATACAGTATGAACAGATAATAATAACAGATGACGCTGGGCCTAGTTTGTGTGTGTGGTGGGGGGTTGGGGGGGGGTCACATCATATGACTCTTCAAAGTGAAAGTAAAACTTAAGATGCTTTACTAATTCCTCTATGTCTCCTGCTGTTGTGTACCTCATTTTCATTTTCCCTACCTTCAGAAACTTTTATTTTAGGGGGCAGGACATTTGTTGCCCCCCCCCCCCAGAAGACGCCCTGGTGTTTTTTGCTCTGCCGCTAGATTCACAAGTGTTGCTAAGTAGTAAATCAAACACGTAACACAAGTATTACCAGTGGCCCAAAACAATGCAGTGTACATGTGATATCACCACACACGTGCAAAAAAGGTGTAATCAATAAGCAGAATCATTAAGCAGACAAACGATTCCAAGGAACTGAGCTACTGGGAACGGGTTCTCATAAAGAACCCCTTCTTGATTCCCATCCCGACATGGGAACATGTCACATGAGTGTCAGTATCTCTATAGGCTGTTGATCTAAAGGATGCTCACGTTTAGTCTTTTAAAGGTGGTTTTCTTCAATGGCTTTAAGGCAGGGCTCTCAAACTCATGTTCTTTCAGGTTCCACATTCAGCCCGATTTGATCTGCAGTGGGGCGGACCAGTCAAATAATAACAGAATAACCTATAAATAATGACAACTCCAGACTTTTGTCTTTGTTTTAGTGCAGAAAACCCCCATTAAATTATGAAAATACTTTTATAAACTATCCAAATAAAAAAAATGTGAAAAACCTGAAAAAAGTGAAATTTCTTAAGAAAAATAAGTGCAATTTTAACAATATTCTGTCACAACTTATTATTTGTGCATGTGCATTATAGATCAGATCTACAAAGACACTAAACACTGAGGAACAGGCAGAAAAGAGTTTGAACTGGGCTGAATTTTCTTTAGATGTTTCAGGTTGTTCATATTTGTTCAGGTTATTCACATTTTATTGTTACAGGATAGTTTGTAAATGTTAATATTTTCAAAAATTAATGTTATTTTTTGCACTAAAACAAAGACAAATATTTGAAGTTGTCATTATTTATAAGCATAATGTAATATTTTTTCACATCAAACCAAGAAGAAAATCTGCAGTCATTCTTTTTTGTAGGTTCTTCTGTTCTTATTTGACTGTAGATCATATCGGTCTGTGTGTGGAACCGCAACGAAAATGAGTTCCACAGCCTTGACTGTGGAATTTTTGCACTTTACAAATTCATCCCAGGGGCTGGATTGGAACCTTTGGCAGGACGCATTTGGCCCCCGGGACGCATGTTTGACACCCCTGCTTTAAGGCCATGTCCACACAAAACCGCAACTTTTCCTATCTGATCTTTTTCTTTGTCATTTTCAAAAAAAGCGCTCTGTAAACACAGAGTTGTTTCAGGAAATATCTGCGTCCACACAAAACCACAGAAGATGACTGAAAATGATGTAGTACAAATACCAGGCCTGTATGTGTCTCGCAAAAAAAATGGAGAAGAAGATGTGGAGCATACACATAAAGCTTTCTTGGGTCTGAACCTATATTTCCTCCTGGTTGCCCTTCTGGTTGCTCCTCTCCACAGTAGATCCAAGAGCATGTGGTGAATATTGTTATCTGTGGTTGTTTGTTGCTCATTGTAATGAAAGAGCTGCTGAAGATTTGGATTAAATATTTCCAATAAGCTCAATGGCTGTTGTAGCACAAGCACCACTCTGTAGTCTGCCGTTGCTGTTGTTGTTGTTGTTGTTGTTGTTGTTGTGAAGTGACTTCTTGCTTCCGGAGTGAAAGGTTAGAGAGGCGGGGCTATGTTACTGGTATTATACTGGTATTACACTGGTCTACAAAAAACCGGAAAATGCTTCCAGAATAAAAGTAATGAAATTTTACCACATGAGTCACTGATAAAGAAAAATCAAGTGTCAAATCAAAATGTGAAATTCAAGAATTAACGAGAGAATGGGTTTGACTCAAAAGGAATATTTGTCTCAGAGCTACAAGATCTACTTCAAAACACTGTCTGCACATTAGAATACATTCACTTTACAGGTTCTATTTAGTGGAAGATTTATTAAACTATTATATACATGTACATAAACCAATATATATGTGTAATAACACTTCATCATATACCTTGAAAACATCAGCAAACCGGCACTTTTGTCATTTATTTTCCAATTAATCTTATTAAAATACGTAACACTTAGCACATTTAATGTCTGAAGCAAATCATTTCTAAAACATTGTAGACCAGTGTTATTTGTGTGAACGTGGTATACGATATTCTGTTCATGCTTTCTTATAGTCATCATTTAATAGGTCTTATGTATTTTATTGTATTTTTTTGTAGTTTTGTTTGTTTGTTTGTTTTTTCTCTTTCTTCTTCCCAGTTTTACTCAGTTGTGGTTGTAGTTACTGTTTCCATTATAATTATCACCATGGTTGTTACTGTTTGTGTTGTTGATACTTTCTTGTGAGGGTCTTCGCCACCCTCTTCTCTCTTAGCCCCCCCCCCCACCACCAGCCAATGTCAGGTCCAGCATCGAAATGTGGTTCAACAAAACTCATAATAAACACAGTAGAATATCAAATGGAGCTTCATATACTTTATGAAGTTCCTCTTGGCAAAGCAAATGTGTTCAGCACCAAAAGGAGACAGACTACCATTCTGCTGTTAGGATGCTGGACAGGACAAGTAAAAAAATAAAATAAAATAAAATAAAAAAATAAAAATAAAAAGGGGCTATGACGTCATCATTTTAGAAGAGTTGCAGTTTGGTCGTACAGACAAAGACAGACGTTTTCAAATGTATCCACTCCGAGACCTGGTTTCAAAAAGCTGACGTTTCAGTGAGTGAAAACGCTGGTTTCGTGTGGATGAAAGTTCTATCTGATACAAAACTTTTGCTAATACCACCAAAACCATCTTCATATGGACCGGGTCTAAATTACTGTTAAATGGACCTGAAGCATCAAAGCCTGTCTGGTTTAACATCAAACTGTAATGAACTAGTGGAACAGGGGCCCACAGGGTTCCAGCTTCTATAAAAGTGCTCCTGTTTATCGGGCCTCCTTCTCTCTGCTCCGCCTCATAAGCTCAGGCGTCTCGCGAGTTCCCCGGTGCTCGTATTTAAACAGTGTCATGCCCTTTGTTTTTCAGAGGTAAGCCCCTGGACTCTTTGAAGTGTGCGCCATGTTTGCACTGTGACCATTTAATTCAGAGCGCAGCTTGATGATATTAGTGTCAGGGTCAATTGCTGATTTGGGTCGGACTTTAGAAGGTGCCTGGTCGGCGGTATGTGGGCATCATGTGCTGCTCGGTTCAAGATCTGGTCAAACCCATAGTCTTACTTACACTCACATACACACTCCAGCTCCTCCAGTTCCCCTGATCCCAGAACATGTGACGGGGCAGACATGGGACCTGGTTATCCCGCCGACTTCACAGGCCTGAGCCCGCCGCAGTGGAAGTCCAGACCTCCCATGATGGAACCTCCAAAAGTCCCTGGTCGCCTTCTTCCTGTGTCTAAGTGTTCGACCAGTTTCAGAATGTTTCCTGCAGAAATATAACTTTGAAATCACCGTGCACACACAACGTGGAAGGGATACGTCTGGACTTTCCCTGTCGCCTTTAATGTGGTTTAATAAGAGCAGATGCACATCAGACATGACTGATGTGGCTTTCACTTACTGAAGCAAAAACTTCAGTCAGGAAGAGATAGAAACATTTCTCTTTAGTGTCAATCAGTCATGATAGGGAGGCACCAGTGAGGAAACTCTTATACACTGCAGAGCTGGAAGAAGTATTCAGATTTTAAATCAAGGTAAAAACAAAAAACAAAAAAGCAAATGTGAATGTGAAAATATGCCACTTGCTCCTCTTTTTTTTTTTTTTTTTAATCTCAAATCAAAAGGATAAATATTACTGATGGAGCTTTGAGGTTATGAGGCTCAGTTACATTTTTAGCCCTTGTACCGATCTGAAAACACCTCCAATCAGCCAGTTCCAATACCAATGCCAATACCAATACCAATACCAATACCAACACCAATACCAGTACCAATACTAACACCATGCCAGTTCCAATACCAACACCAGTACCAATACTAACACCAATACCAGTACCAATACCAATACCAACACCAATACCAATACCAATCATTCTCATGGGGTAGAAAAATAGAGTTCAGGGAAGGGCTTAGAATTTTTGTTTCCTCTTGTATGTTCCACGGCTAAAATGTGCTCAGAGGTCTTATTTGTGTCTTTGTGCATATCAAATCAGTCTCAGTGAATCCCCAAAGGAGCTTTGTGTTGGTAAATGACAGTTCTGCAAATGGACAGGATTTCAGTTCTGTTCAACATGTTGATGCTCATATGAACTATGTTTTCAGCTCAAAAATGAACCATTTCAGCACAATTAATGCTAGATTTTCATGTCACAAAAGGACAAGTTCTATTTGAACTGAATTGACCTGAAAAACAAATATTCTGTTCTTTTCGATTCCCCAGTTTTTCTTCCCAGATTCTCTCCTACATATCACGTTTTATTTGTACAGGTTCAATCTGGAGTATGGTGCTGATCCATCCTGCTTCTGTTCCACCAATACATACATGAAGAATGGCACACAGCACTGTTTACATCAACAGTTTTACAATAAGAAGCATTTTTATACAGAAAGAACAATTCTATATTGTTCTTTCCTCTTTAGTCTGATGATAAACTATCCAATAAATAATAGTGCTCCTAGTTTTTGCACAGGGATCATTAGTGTAAACGCTGACATGGCTGCAGAGCATCAGTATGATGGGATCCACAACAACCATGTCACATCCGTCCACTGACACATTTAGTGTTTTTGTGTCAGCTGGGATTGTTTTAGATCCACAATACCAACATTTATGAAGAAGAGCACAATTAGCAATAGTAAGTCTATAAGTTTATTCCTAATAAAGTACTGGGACTGACCAGAGCATCATGGGTAATGTCACGTCCGTCCACCAGCAAAAGTTTTCACATACACGTGCTATTCCAAATCCAATATTTATGAAAATAGAGCTTCCACTGTCAAAGAATATCAGTAGTCTGTGCACAAATGGATTAGCATTATTTACACACAGTTCTATGCATTTATGACAACTTTTTTTTTTTTTTTGACAAAAATGGATACTCATTTGACCCCCTAAAGAAAGTTTAGCCGTCCAGTATGTTTAATTACAACACACTGGAAGCATATAATGAAAACATTCCATTATACAAGTAAGTACAATCAGTAAAATGTCCAGTACCCACAATGCAATGCGGCAGACTGGCAGTAATCATCACTCTGTAGAGTTTAATTTTACTCTGCATCTGTGCAGAATTTTACACTGACTTTTAACTCTACAGTTAGAGCTGGTTTACTCTCCATAGAGCTAAAAATACTCTGTCTAGGTTAAAATAGTTTGACTCTGAAATATTGACACTGCATTTTTTACTGTATTAAGTTTCCCCCTGGCATGTTGCTTGTAAACCAGTATGACAGTACGGGACATTACAGAGGAAAATATGATGTTGGATCTTGAGAACTGAACTGAAAGTAAATAAATAAATAAACTGCATATAATTTGTTTATATTTTAGAAGTTTAAATGTATTTATAATTTAATATAATATAATATAGCATCATATAATATTATAGAATATATTTATAAATTATGATTAAGAATACTTGAAAGAACACTTGCCAAATTTAAATTTGTAATTCTTTAATGCAGCAGGAAAAAATGGTACAAATGGTACTAATGCAAATGGTGGTGAAGTATACAGATTTATACTTAGTTCAAAGTACTAACACTGCACTGTAAAAACACAGAAATGGTTGGAAAATCTTACTGGAGTACAATATCAGTGAAATGTACTCACTGGATTAAAAGTCAATAGTCATTAAAATGACATTAACCCTTTCATGCATGAATTATGACAACCTTCGTCCAGATTTTTTTCTTGAGTGTTTTTGTTCCTCCTTAGGCATGAAAAAAACAATGTGATCAAGTTTTTTTTTCTTTTCATGGAGTTACATAATGTCCATGCATTTAATTTTTGAAGCAAAGAAACATGTGTTTAAAATCCAATATCAGAAAGTGAGATGAAAACAATGACATAAAAACATTTTAATGCTGCTAATCTGATGTTTTCTCACATTTTAACATATTCTAATGCTAGTAATTACTCACCTCATGGCGATAATATGCAAAAAAAACCTTTTTGTCTAACAAATAGCAATTGATTTACACTCAAACATGTTAGTGCAGATCAGGTTTGTCAAGAACAGCAAAGTTACAGTAATGGTGTGAATGTCAGTGTATGGGATGATGTGTAAGTGTCCACTGTGTCGGCTGATAAGGAACTAAAACAACAAAACCCACAAATACACAAGAGAACAGCTGTAGCATAACTGTCCACTGTTGTGATCACTATGTATGAAAGGGTTAAAATGACATTAAAATGGTCCCTGCAGTGTTTTACTATATTGAATGTTTATTGTTTAATTTCACTGATGCATTAATCTACTTTTTTTTTACATATTCTTTTAGTACTGTACGTGTTTAAGGCTGAGCTTATTTGAAGTACTTTATTAGTAGTTTAACCTACAGCATGCATTATCTTGTTGAAGATCATTAGATGTTTGTAGTGTCACCGTCCTGTGAGAACCATGAATATCCCTAAAAAGTTTCCAAGAGGGTTTTTAAGGGGTTTATTGAGCTTAAGGAGGAGGGGAATTTAAAACTCAACCTATAAATAAGTAGAAAATGGGAATATTCCCATAAATCAAAAGTACCTCATAGGGGTACTTGAGTAAAAGTACTTTGTCACCATCCACCACTGATCCTCACATAGTCTTAATGTTATTTGTTGGCCTTGTGGCGTCTAAAACTCCCCTGTCGTCAGACCGGTGTCACTGTGCTCGTCTCTTTGCCAAACAGAAAACAGCAGAGTGTCTTTGCATGTGATGATGTCGTAAAAGTCAGACAGCTGGACAAAGCTTGTGTGAATTCTTTGTCTCTGTTTGGTCCTGGCCATTTAAGTTAAATGTTACTCTGGTCAGCTCTAGTTTTTGTCCCCAACCCCTTTGGCTGTTCTTTGCCAGCTTTCCTCTGCTGCTGCTGCTGCTGGTAGATGCCGCACAGATATTTGTCTGACTGCACTTCACTGTATCTCTGATTTTATTGGGTGTGAGTGACTCAACAGTCATCTGAAAAGTATTTCAGAGGATTTTTTTTTCCTGAAGTTCAGCCTTTTTCCTTGTGGAGGAGACAAAAGTAGATGAAAGAGACCAACTACCCACTCAGTGTGCCTGCATACATTTATATCAAGAGGACAGAGGATAATATTTGACCAAATAATGAGTCTAGAAGGAGCGAACAACTGAGCCTCCATGATGGCAACCTACTGCTTTACATCACAGAATATTACAAGAATAAAATATTAATAATGCAGTAGGTTTTGTTCAAACTACACTGTCCAAGCCTAGATTTTAGTATAAAAAATAATTTTGCGTTTGACAGTTCATATAGTGCAGTGGTTCTCAAACTTTTTACAGTGGAGTACCCCCTGAAACTCTCACTTCAGCATTTTTGATTGAAAAAAATTAGGCAAAATTTGTTTCTGTGCCAAAGATGTCTGTTTATATTTTCAAAACTTTGTAAACAAACAACATATATTCAACTGTAATATATATACATATATATATATATATATATATATATATATATATATATATATATATATATATATATATATATAAACAAACACATTTTTTAAAGTAAATTTTTTGTGTAAAATCTTAACCGAAAAGTGCCCTCTTTCACTGATAAGAAAAATTGACTGGTCATGAATTAATAAAGGAACCTTTAATCACTCAAATACTACTCAAATAAACTCATTTTGAATAATATAAAATAGAAATGTTCTTAAAATGTTACCAAAGCTTAAACAGGAGGATTGATAATAAAACTATTATATCAGTGTATTTAATGTTTTATATTTCAGTATTAATTATCATTATTTATTTTGTATTCGGTACATGATGACTTAAATATATTTTTCCCAAAAAATTTCAAGTACCCCCTAGGCTTCTGCCGAGTACCCCTGGGAGCAGGCGTACCCCACTTTGTGGACTGTACCTCAATAATACATTTATATCAGAAACCTATTCCCAGTCTTCCCAGTGGAACACAACAATCCTCCTTTAATTGTCCAGTATCGCTTTGTTTAAATGCATTATTCATTAGATTTTTGACGCATTACGATTGGAGCCAGAGTTCAACCTGCAAAGATGTTCATGTCACAGTCATTCCAAAAAATACCAAACAGAGATAAAATCTTTGTGCAAAGATCTTTTGTTCTCCAATCAGGAACTCCTCTGAGGTTCTAGTTTAATTTACGCTATGCCTTCAGTTCAGTCGCATCTCTGAGCTGATGACACACAAACGACTCCATGTACATGTCATGTCTCTGTTATTTACACCACAGCCACTGCTGCATATCGGTCTTTCCCAAACACTAGACAACTGTAACAGACAATTCATGTAGTGCAGTTTTTCAACCTTGGGGTTGGGACCCCACATGGGGTCGCCTGGAATTCAAATGGGGTCGCCTGAAATTTCTAGTAATTGATTGAGAAAACCGGAGAAAACGACTATGTAAAGATATGCTTTTAGGTCAAATATTTTAGTATTATTTTAATTTATTACAATTTTGATTCTATATACTTAATATTTAGAACCAATATTCACTTTTAAAGTCTTTGAAAAGGTTCATTAAGCATCTTTGTGTCATTTATGCAATAAATTACATACATTTTTCAAATCGGATTTTATATTTTTTGTGTGTTTTTTGGCCTTTTGAGTTGATATAGTAGGTTAAAGTGAAAAAATAATGGACAGATGAGGTTGTGCTGAAAAAGAAGATACTAAACATGGGGATAGTTAACATTTCTTTATATAGTATATAAAGACAAAATCAAAACAACTCAAAAACAGCCAAAATAGGCTCAGACCACTAACGGTTCAGATGCTGCAGCTCTTTCATAATTCACATTCTGAGTTCTTGTTTGTTCAGTTTTAATTGTCAGCTTTATAAATACAGGCTGGACTGACTGTACATATCCTGACCAAGGAAAATTAAATTCATTTCAGCAAAAAAATGTCTTGAAAGTCTGGGGTCACCAGAAATGTGTGATGCTAAAGTTGGGTCATGAGCCAAAAAAAAGGTTTTGAACCACTGATGTAGTGACATCAGGGTTTGTTATCACTTTTTTTTTCCAAAACCACCTGTTTATGGCACTGAATAACATTAACTGTATTTTTCATCAACTTCATTTACAGTTTTGGTGCTCCACATGGCTCTGTCAGCAGATTCTCCACCATGCTCTGAGTGACCAGTAGTCCATCTGGCACAACTACAGTGACAAAGCAGTGGTCTTGTTCTGATATGACACAAATCAGCACACTTTAGTTCACTTCTCATTAAGATATATTTTTTAGACTCAGTTTTTTATTAAGTTATTTTCAATTTGTTTTCTTAACCAATATCATATTGTAATGCAGAGTGGTCATTGTCCTGAACTTGTAACAGGCTGAGTACAAAGCCTGAACCCAAATGCAAGACCAGCAGACTGACGAAAGGTTGAGAGTGTTTATTTAACACAATCACAGAGAATAGGGCACAACACAGAATAGTTAATACGTCTGTGAAGGCGTGGGGTCTTTGGACTCGTCGTCCGGGCTGTGAGCGGGGTCAGCGGGCGGTCAGCACAGCCGAGCCGGAGTAATCCCGACAGCAACCCGACTAGGGCAAAACAAAGGGGTGTCAGTGAACAAACCAGGTCATACACGGGTAAGCAGAACAGAAGGCAACGGGACATGAGGAGCAGGCTTAACTCACGGTCAGTAATCCAGGCGAGGGTCAAAACACACAGGTAACGTTGGAGGCTGAGGTACACAGGGGAAAGGCAGAATCGGTAGTCGGATAAACGAACCAGGTCACAACAGACGAGCAGGCAGAACAGGAACAGGCAGAATCGGTGGTCGGTAGACAAAAACGGGTCACAACGGGCAGACAGACTGACAGGATCCAAGAAACGCTGGTAAGTAAGCACACGAGGGAGCAAACAAACTGGCAAAGACAGAGGGGAAGACACAGGGTTTAAATACACAAGAGGGCGGAAGACAATTAGACACAGGTGGAACACATCAGGGCGGAGACAGGTAACCAGGAGCAGGTGAAACAATCAAGGAGGGGAAGTAAAGACACCAGACATGACACATGAGGGAAACTTAACAAAATAAAACAGGAAATGACAGACAAAACAGAAAAGACAGACGAAATCCAGACACTGTCTGGAAGCCGACATGACAGAACTGACCTGCAAAAAGAGCAATAATGAAGACATCGCTCCAACAGAAGGAAACATGGAGGTCCCAGTTTCATTTATGAGCTGAATTTGTCAACAAAATTTGTGAAGAAATAAAGATGAGAATAGGGAAGAGCAGCAAATTTAGAGCTTTCTGAGATGCAACAACTGCTACACGGTCTGTTTTGAAAAGTCCCTTCAAGGTTTGCCTGGACAGAACCTAGTGACTACCAAGTGAATTAGCTTGGAATTTTGATGGATGTGGTCCATACAGGGCGTAAACATTACAAGTCCCAAGTCTAGTTACAAAACCTAAGACCTGTATCCACTTCAGGAGCCCATATGCACCTGTGCAAGAAACTGCAGCAAAGACTGTATTTTTTAAGACGACTGAGGCTGTATGGGGTCAGCAAGCAGATTATGCTGAGTTTTTACAAAGCTATCGTAGAGAGCCTCATCAGATACAGTATCACAGCCTGGTACGGCAACTGACCGGTCCAACTGCAGAACAGGCTGGACAATCTGCACAAAACAGCAACGAAGATTAGAGGTATGAGAGAAGATCAGTGCATAGGTAATCTGTAGAACCAGTCGGACATGAAACAAGCAACAAAAATCCCTTCAGACCTGACTCATCCATTGTCCTCCGAATACGAACTTCTTCCATCAAGAAGAGGATTTCGTACACCAAAGTGTAAAACTAACCGTCTCAAATTATTATTTGCCCCAGCGTCCATTAAGCTGCTGAACAATGTTAAGAACTAGTGCAACAGAGCAACGAGCAACAAACACACAGCACTTTAGCATTTAGCTCTTTTTTCTCTCCCTGCGCTTCAGGCGTCTGTATATGTTCTGTGCTGTGTTTGTCATGTGTAGTCCACGTCTGTTTTATATGACAGACTAACTGTGTTTGTTATAACGTGTCCATGTGATGAGGTTTTTTATCTTGTCTGTAAAGCAATGATATGTAGCACTGTGCCCAAGAGGAATTTCCTCCAGGGGACAATAAAATTTACTTTACTTTACTTTACTTTACTTTACTTTACTTTACATATGGAAGTGGTCCAGATCAGAATTGAAAAGATCAGTTTCCATATGATTTGTGTTGTTCACACTGTTATGACATTTTGCCTACAGTCAGAACGCAGACTTTGAAGATCCACTGCACATCTAAAAATCGGACCAATGGCCCTGTAGCTTACCGGCCAAATTAAAAGCTTTGGGAAATGTATCCAGATGTCATTTATTCTCACCCAGTTCTGTGTATTTATTCTATTACAGAAATAGCCCATGTTTTGGTCATATTCTGATCAGATCTGTAAAAAATGCAAATTCCAACTTGATATCATTGATACTGATTTATTGGATCAATCCACTTCCTATCTGTTATAATGGGAAAATTTTTCAAAGTGGCACGAAATCCAGAATCAGATCCGGATTGAAATAATTTCAATCCCTTGTGTTGATATCATCATACAGAAGTTGTATACCAAGTTTGAAATCAATCAGAACTGGAGTTTGGGAGAAAAAGATGATTGAAATTTTTTCCCCATAAGAGCCCATGTTCAATTTTCTGTGAGTTCCAGATCCAGAAGAAGATCCTGATCAGCATGTGGACATTATGTTTTGGTCATCTCCCCATCAGGGCTGGACTGGAGACATTTACACTGGAGATCATTTATATTTACTGAGTTATTGCGTCAATCCACTTCCTATCTCCTATCATGGGGAAATTTTTCAAAGTCACACCAAATCCAGAATCAGATCCAGATCCAAATAATTTCACTAACTTTAGTTGACATCATCATAAAGAAGCTGTATACCAAGTCTGAAGTCAATCGGAATTGTAGTTTCAGAGAAGAAGACAACACTGGTCGACAATTTTTTAGGTATGATTTGCTTCAGACATTGAATGTGCTAAATGTTACGTATTTTAATCAGATTAATTGGAAAATAAATGACAAAAGTGCCGGTTTACTTATGTTTTCAAGGTATATGATTAAGTGTTATTACACGTATATATTGGTTTATGTACATTTATATAATAGTTTTATAAATCTTCCACTAAACAGAACCTGTAAAGTGAATGTATTCTAATGTGCAGACAGTGTTTTGAAGTAGATCTTGTAGCTCTGAGACAAATATTCCTTTGGAGTCAAACCCATTCTCTCATTAATTCTTGAATTTCACATTTTGACCCAAGGCTGTATCTTGGAAAGTTCAGCCAACCAGCATTTTTGACTTGATTTTTCTTTATCATGTAGTAAAATTTCATTACTTTTATTCTGGAAGCATTTTCCTTGTAGACCAGAGCAATTGAAATTTTTGTAACGGATGACAGATGACAACAGATGACGACGACGATGGACGCCGCATGACGACAATAGCTTACGACCTGTCGACCGATAAGCTAAAAACAAACTGGTTGATTTCAGCTAAAGTGATAGTTATGAGCTTTATGAAATCTGTTCTTTTCTTTTCCTTTTTTTCTTCTCTTTTCTTCTCTTTTCCTTCATTTTACATGAAATTAATAAATGAATGTGAGGTTGAAGTTAAAGTTGACTTTCAAATATAAGGTGCAGGTGGTCAGCCTTGTTTATCCAAAACTATTACATCAGTCTGTATGTTCACTTCCATTTCCCACAGTACATTTTATTGTTCCAGGGGAAATAAAGAATTCTAACATTATGTCAGGCATGTGCTGTGATGGTGTGCATTCCCATCCAAATCACTGGTGTTGAGACCAGTAGAATCGTTAGTCTTGGAGCACTCTTGTAGGACTGGTCCATTAACACACTGTATTGGTCAGATGTTAAACAGACTTGTGAGACAGAAGAACAGGTATTTTACTTTTCCTCCCCAACATCACACATTGTTATTAACCTTTTCATGCACAGTGGTCACTGCAGTGGACAGCTGTTCTCTTATATATTCATGGATTTTGTTGTTTTAGTTCCATATCAGCCAACACAGTGGACACTAGTGCATGTTCTCATACACTGACATTCATACCATTACTGTAAATTTGCTGTTCTTGATAAACCTGATCTGCAGTTACATGTTTGAGTGTAAATCAGTTGCTTGTTATTGTTATTAGACTGCAATTAACTTTTTTTTTTAAACAAGAAGTTTTTTTTTGTATAGTATCTCCATGAAATGAGTAATGACTAGCATTAGTATATGTTAAAATGTGAGAAAACATGGGATTAGCACCAACAAAAAAAAATTTTTTATCGCGTAGTTTTCACACAAAATATCATTAACCCTTTCGTGCATGAATTATGAGAACCTTGGCCAAGATATTTTTCCTGAGTGTCTTTATTCCTCTATAGGCATGAAAAAAACAATGCAATCAAGTTTTTTTTTTTTTTTTTTGAAGATGTTACAAAAATGTCCACTCAGCCAGACACCATGCGTTATATTTTTGAAGCAAAGAAACATGAGTTAAAAACTAATATCAGAAAGTGATATGGAAAACTATGCAATACAAACACGTATCATTCACTGTATGGAGATAATATGCAAAAAAAAAAAAAAAAAAAAAAAAACCCTGTTAATTACAGTCTGATAACAATTAGCAATTGATTTACACTAAAACATGTTAGTGCAGATCCGGTTTATCGAGAACAGCGCAGTTACAGTACTAGTATGAATGTCAGTGTATGGGATGATGCATAAGTGTTCACTGTGTCGGCTGATATGGAACTAAAACAACAAAACCCATGAATATACAAGAGAACAGCTGGAGAAGAACTGTCCACTATAGCGACCAGTATGCATGAAAGGGTTAAATACATGTGTCTTTGTGTCCAGCTGAGTGGACATTTTTGCAACTCACAAACAGGTTCATAATAAAATGTTCAATTGCATGTTTTTTTTTGTTGTTTTTTTTTATCATGCCTAAAGAGGAATAAAAACAGTCAAAATGTTGATTAAGGTTCACATAATTCATGCATGAAAGGGTTAAAATCTGTCAAGGTAGTTCCCAAATCAGCATGTTTACAACTAAGTAACATGTCATTTAAGCCTAAACAAGGCTTTCTAAATACTGTGTGTTGGCTTTGTTTCTGCAGAAGACGCTGCATCAGTCAAACTCCAGTCTGAGTACACTGCATGTCTGCAGAGCGGCTCAAAGTTTATCTAAGCAAGCGTGGGTGTATTTTACATGTGTCTGAGCTTGGACAAGTGTTGGGGGGGTTGTATGTTTTTAGAGGGGCTGGTGAGTTTAGTCTCAGCGTCTTGACTAGGCCCAGGCGTCCGTTCATCATGACAGAGACTGTTAGTCTTTGCTAATCTCCTGTGTTCATCTCCATGTCAGCAGAGTGTGTGGAGGCCAGAGGCTCTTAGTGGCATCAGAGCAAATGATTTCTCCAGGGTCAGACGCACAGATCCCACATAGTTCCTCTTGCTGTCCTCTTTTAAACACATCCTCAAGGACTCTGCCATGATCAAAAGCCCACTTTCTTAAAGGCCAGGACATGCAGCAGGCTCGCACTGTGTTTGTGATATGAGGCTCAAGAATGGCGTCTCAGGTTTGCGGCTTTTTGATGTTAGGCAGTGAAAGGGGTCCGTTTCCACGCGACCCTCTGCCGTGTCCTTTGTGGGTAATGAGTAAGAAGTTGGAGGTCTCCTGGCGTGGCACTCTGCAGCCACTTCATTAGCTGCTTGCACTGTTTGGCTTTGCTCTGATTTACTGCTTTTCTGTCTGACATCTTTCAGTTTGTAATTAGTCTTTGGAAAAGCAGGTCATAGGAAGATGTACCATGACTCACATCCTTTTACACACTGCTCTTACATGTTACATATTCCATATCATACTGTAGTACGTGCAGAGACACCGCAAATAGGCACTGACACAATGGGCTTGAAAGTCAGAGCCATGTCACATGTCCACAGGATGATAAGCCAGCTACTAGAGTCAGATATAGTCATTTTACACTGGAAACCATGGAGAATATTTGAACCAGAAGTGTGTATGCCAGGATTTTATTGTACAGTATTTTACTGCATGAAGTCTTTGTTTACGATGGCACTGTCAAAGGTGGCAAAGGCACACACCTCTTGTATTCCACTAGAACACAGGTGTCAAACATGCGGCCCATGGGCCAGAACAGGCCCAAAAAAGGGTCAAATCTGGCCCATGGGATGAATTTGTGAAATGCAAAAATTACATTGAAAATATTAACAATCAGTGGTGTCAAAATCATTTCAATCCAGGTTCCACATACAGACCAGTATAATCTCAAGTGGGTCAGACCAGTAAAATACTATCATAATAGCCTATACATAATGAAAATCTCAAATTTTCTGTTGTTTAATGTTTACATTTACAAACTATCCTTTTGCAAAAAATGTGAATAACCTGAACAAATACGAACAACCTGAAATGTCTTAAGGGAAGGAAGAGCAATTTTACCAATATTGTACCTATTACTAAATGTATTTGAAATTGTAATGTAAGTTGTAAAGCACATGTGTAAATGATAAATTGAGGCTTAATATTGTTAAAATTGCACTTATTTTTCTTCATACATTTGAAGTTCATGTTATTCAGATTTTTATGGAAACTTTGTAAATGTAAACATTTTCATAATATAATTACATTTTTTT
This sequence comes from Sphaeramia orbicularis, assembly GCF_902148855.1. Lineage (NCBI taxonomy): Eukaryota > Metazoa > Chordata > Actinopteri > Kurtiformes > Apogonidae > Sphaeramia > Sphaeramia orbicularis. The sequence continues at coordinate 1,903,849 of NC_043969.1, read as the reverse complement.
CCACTGTTATTATTTTCCTGGTCCGGCCCACTTCAGATCACAATGTTCTGAACGTGGCCCCTGATCTAAAATGAGTTGGACACCTCTGCAGTAGAAGTATAAATGCTTGTATAAGAACAAAAAGGCTGACAGAAGTACAAGTACTCATTTATCTTCTTTATTGCAATAAAAATATATGCTCTGAAACATTGTGAAAAGTAGCTCAGCACTGTTTTATATTTATTTATTTATTTTTCTGTGTAATTTTATGTAGATACACCAGGAAATTATGTTTTCTATAACTAAGCTGAAAACTCTGCTTCAGTATGGTATAGTCACATATCACCTGTACATGAGACAGTTGAGGTGTGCGTCACTTCACTTTCAAATCAACACATTTATTAAGCTTTAGAAAGCAGCTATGCAACACGAAGGATAACGTACAGCAAATCAGTCTGTGTTCATTTGGGTTTGTCCTAATTTTCCATAAAGTTGAACAGTTTTCTTGAACTGGCTGAAAGTTTTTAAAATGACACCGCTGTGTGTGGTGTGGAGCTCATCTTCTTATGCCTTGAGATGCTGAATGGTGGTCGTCTCCAGCAGGTGGTCACGGCCATGACGTTATGAAGGTAAAGAATGAACCCACAATAATAAGAGAAATGACAGCATTATACAAACTGCATATAGTTAAGTGTCAGACAGATGTGGGTTTATGAACCAAGGCTGGATTTAACTTTGCATCATTCAAACATTCATCACTTCTTTATTTCTAATGTGTGAATGGATTGTAACCTAAAATGATACTTTAACCCTTTCATGCATACTGGTCACTATAGTGGACAGTTCTTCTCCAGCTGTTCTCTTGTATATTCATGGGTTTTGTTGTTTTAGTTCCATATCAGCCGACACAGTGGACACTTATACACCATCCCATACACTGACATTCAGACCATTACTGTAACTTTACTGTTCTAGATAACCCTGATCTGCACTAACATGTTTGAGTGTAAAAAATTGCTAATTGTTATTAGACTGTGATTAATTTTTTATTTTATTTTATTTAACCTTTATTTAACCAGGAAGAAAATCCCATTGAGATTAAGAACCTCTTTTCCAAGGGACTCCTGGCCAAGAGGCAGCACAACACATAGTTACAACATACAGTTACATTATACGGTTACAACATACAGTAATTTACAGGACCAGTCAACCTATGCAAAACGTGTGCAAGTCATTGAGATATTCTCTAACACTCTGAGTTTTGTTTTTAAGCAAAACACAAGTAATAGTTTTGTTTTTAAGCAAAAAGTTGTGGGGGTTTTTGCATATTATCCTCATGCAGGTATGTTAAAATGTGAGAAAACATCAGATTAGCGGCATTAAAATGTTTTTATTTCATAGTTTTCATACAGTGTATCAGTAAATACATGTTTCTTTGCTTCTAAAATTAAACGCATGGTGTCCAGCTGAGTGGACATTTTTTTTAACTCTATGAAAAATAGGTTCATAAAAAAATCAATCGCCTTTTTTTTCCATGTCTAAAGAGGAATAAAAACACTCAGGAAAAAAATCTTGATTTAGTTTCTCATAATTCATGCATGAAAGGGTTAACTTAAAACATGCACACCTTTTCCACCTGCCTCATTTGCCTCTATCCATGATAACGCCTGTTCAGTAATTTATATACAGTGGACTTGGTTTTCTCCAACAATCTTTATACTCATTCATCATCACTGTCTGAAGCACTACCAACACTTATGTAACAAACAACACTTAGTACAACACTGACCCCAAAACAGCACATGAGCGTGTGCAGATATTAATTATTAATACAGAAACATTTTACAAAGGTGTGATGAAATATATCTATGAATGAATTCAGTTATTTTATTTATCAGTATTTACACAAAAACCACGAATGATGGTGAGATGACCATCACACAGAGGTGATGGAGTAGAAGGAGCAGGCAGGTGGTTGGTCAAAGGGGGGGACATGGACAGATGTTCAGTAAATCTAAAACCAGACTGAAAACACAAAGTTCACATAAGCACATGATTGCATGCACATACTAAATGCCTTTAACCCATAAAGACCCAGCGCTACTTTTGTGGCGCTTCCCAAATAAATTTTTCTTCATATGTAACCTTTGTTAAGAGATTTATCACTATTTATTGTACTATTTTGCCGTTTATTTTGATTTTTTGGGTGAAAATCATGTCTTTTCGAAGATTTAATTTACTGATCATGTTGATGTTCATAAAAGTTCATTTTAAAGTCAAAGTTAATTATGTCAAAAACAGAGGAAACTAAAGAAAAATTGACTTTTTCAATAACTGAATGTAAAAACAAGTGTGTCCATCCACTGTCATTGATCCAACTCCATGGGTGTTACTGGTGAATCAGTGTTGGAGAAGATGACAGTGTTTCCATGTTCACTACAGAGCCTCTGAACGTCCATATGGGTCATATCTGACGACCATGAAAAGATGACAAACTGCATTTTACATCAATTATTTTAACATATTAATAAGTTTAATGGCTCAGAAGTTATTAAAAATTTTAGGTCAGTAGATGGTTTTGGTTGCCAGTGGCTGCTTGTCATGGGTTAATACAGACAATGCGCTCAAAATGTGCATATTTATTAACATTCAAACAAAAACATGTATGACAATTGGGATGTGAACTCTGGTTCTTAGATATCAACATCCAGGATTTTGTGTTAAGTATCAGACATTTGTTCCTCATACAGACACTTCCACCACACCAGCCTCTGACCTGTTGAGGAAAGGTGGAAAAGCAGCATCTGTTAAAATTATGGTCCATTTACATGTACATGTATCTGTGATTGGCAGGAAAATACAGTGGCAACATCCAGGAAATAGGTTTGATAATGAGCAAAATATATTAATAATAATAATAATAATAATAATAATAATAATAATAATAATAAGTATTGGAGTCTGTTTTATTCTCACTACCTTTTCCCTTTTCGATCCTTCTTGCGGTGCTTTATTGGGTTTGAGGTTTGTGAATGGAAACCCTGCAGCTCAGCTCCTCTTTGGCTTTAAACAAACCTCTGATATACAGAATGTTTAGGCTGAAATGAATCCTCGTCCACACAGAGGACGGTCTATGGAACACACTCCTCTGTGGCCTGTGTCTCTCTCCACAATAAGCAGAACATCCGTACACCGCCACATTCCCACCACCATGTTTGAGTTCAGCTTTTATGCATGATTGCACCAACCTGATGGAACAATGCACAGTCACACTGAAAAACCATATATTTAATTTCCTGTCTTGTATAAAGTTATGCAGTCATGCGTTTTTTGCTCTAATGCTTTTATTGTTATAGGTTTCTTGTGTGCTGGTAAGGATTTTAAGGTTAACTTTGGGTGATGTAGGAACTACTGTTTTGAAGCTTGCTATATAAATGAAATTTATTTAAATCTATTTAAGCTGCAAAGTAAAAATCCTCTAATATGAAATTTTAGTATAGTCTAGAGCAGGGCTCTCAAACTCATTTTCTTTCAGGTTCCACATTCAGCCTGATTTGATCTCCAGTGGTTCGAACCAGTGAAATAATAACAGAATAACCCATAAATAATGACAACTCCAAATTTTTGTCTTTGTTTTAGTGCAAAAAACCCCCATTAAATTATGAAAATACTTACTTTTATAAACTATCCAAACAAAAAAGATGTGAGTAACTTGAAAAAACTGAAATTTCTTCAGAAAAATAAGTACAATTTTAACAATATTATGCCTCAACTTATCATTTACACATGTGCACTATGGATCAGATCTACAAAGACACTATTGTCCGTCCATCAGTCTCGATGACGACCTTAACTTCAGTTTTTGTGGGTTCTGGAGTGGCTCGTCAGCCCTATTTTTGCCCTGAAGTATCTGCCACAAAGACACTAAACACTGAGGAACAGTCAGAAAAGAGTTCAAATTGTGTTTAGTTTTCCTTAGACATTTCAGGTTGTTCGTATTTGTTCAGGTTATTCACATTTTATTGTTTCAGGATAGTTTGTAAATGTAAATATTTTCATAATTTAATGTTTTGTTTTTTTCACTAAAACAAAGACAAAAATTTGAAGTTTTATAGACATAATGTAATATTATTTTTTTCACATCTAACTGAAGAAGAAAATCTGCAGTCATTCTATGTTTGTTTTTTGTTTTTTTTGTTATTCTACTGTTAGATCAGATTGGTCTGTATGTGGAACCTGAACTAAAATGAGTTCCACAGCCTGGACTGTGGAATTTTTGCACTTTGTAAATTCATCCCAGGGGTCAGATTGGAACCTTTGGGGGGGGACACATTTGACCCCCGGGACGCATGTTTGACACCCGTGGTCTAGAGAACATGCACGTATGATCATTTAAAAACTTTTCAAAGCTAAAGTTTCTCTATGATCCACACACTGTGCATTCTCATAAACACAATCACTCCCAGTAAAGTTCTTTAAAAGTCTGTCATGATCTCTGTCCTGTTCGAGGGTGGTTTGTATCAGTGTGAAACTGTCCTGTGCATTATAAAGACATGCTAAGGCAACTCTGTTTCTTGTTTTAATTGTCTAAAGTGGCTCAGCATTTCTTTTCTATGTGTAGTTCAGCTGTTTTCCCCATGTCACGCACTCATGAAACACATGTATCTCCTGTTCGTAGTCCTGTCAGTGGTGTTTCCCTGTGGACGCTGCACTGTGACAGCCCACTGCTCTGAATGGACGGACTTGATTGTTTGATTATATGACTGTAGAGTTTGGCTTTTCTACCTCATGTAAATATAACACGGTTATCACTTTTTTTTTTTCCCAGGTAGCCATTAACACAAATAACACTGGTCTACAATTTTTTAGAAATGATTTGCTTCAGAGATTAAATGTGCTAAATGTTACGTATTTTAATAAGATTAATTGGAAAATAAATGACAAAAGTGTCGGTTTGCTGATGTTTTCAAGGTATATGATTAAGTGTTCTTACACATACATATTGGTTTATATACATGTATATAATAGTTTTATAAATCTTCCACTAAATTGAACCTGTAAAGTGAATGTATTCTAATGTGCAGACAGTGTTTTGAAGTAGATCTTGTAGCTCTGAGACAAATATTCCTTTTGAGTCAAACCCATTCTCTCGTTAATTCTTGAATTTCACATTTTGACCCAAGGCTGTGTCTTGGAAATTTTAGCCAACCAGCATTTTTAACTTGATATTTCTTTATCAGTGACTCTCATGTGGTAAAATTTCATTACTTTTTTTCTGGAAGCATTTTCTTTGTAAACCAGTGTATTCAGAGCTTATGGAAGTAGTTGTGACAAACCGCTCCTTTTGGTCTCCTGACTTTACTTACAACGCCTCAGTGTGTATGAAAGCAGAGTTAAAACAGACTATGTTCCCACAGCATCTGGGGTCTTTTTTTTTTTAATTCAAAAAAGGAACAACAATATATGATGCATTTTAGATACAATGTCTTGAATTGTTTTTCTTAGTTTAACCAGCCAAACTGCCATTAAGCATGAACCAAAAAAATTAATAAATAAAAAATAAAAACAAAAAAACAAAAAAAAACCCAAACATCTGAGGTCTTAATTGGACCGTTCTGCAGGGCATAAGATTCTATATCACCATCATAATGGTGAAAAAAATATCAGTGGAGGACAGACCATTAAAATTCATGTTTTCTGTGTTTTCCTACTGATGCTAGCCAAGTATTTAGGCATGTTGCACAATTTATTCATTCATTAATTATACAGTTTATCTATTTTTGCTCTTTTATGTCAATATGTTTCTTTTAAACATTAAAGTATCATTATCATCACTCCCTGATGATACAAATATTTACATTTTTCAGGGTATGTGAGATTTAAAGTTATTCATTTGGTTTTAAACTCTTATTTTCTAGGATCATACAATCTCAGAATTAATTTTATCAGCAATAACTCAATGATGACATATTGTGACTGGCATAGAGCTGGAACTTGTAATGTGATTAAGTGTGCCACCTAGTGGTCACCTGGTTTAAAGGCACCACTGGCTTCACATGGTACTGTCTGTGTGTGTACGACATGATGAACAAACTGCATCTCGTAAATCGCCAAAACTCCATTTACATTTATTAACAGTGAAGCGGGTGGACTGAAAATAGGCTCCACCTGCCACATATTAATATATCTCATGAACACTATGTGTAGAAAACTGGCTTTTAATGGGACATTGTGACTCTGCTGAACAGACTCTTCTGTTGTGATGATGAAGAAAAGACACAAAAATACACATTGAATGAATAATTGTTAGACTTCTGATAATCTCAAACTTTATGAGGAACCCCCGCCACCCCCCCCCCCCCCCCCCCCCCCCCGCCCAAACAAACCAGAAAAAATAACTTTGATACATGTATACTGTACATATCATATACACTATTGTATAACATTAACTTTATATTAGCCTTTATAATATTACACATCACAGTTTTCTTTCATCAAAGTTATTTATTTATTTATTTATTTACTTATTTATTTATTTATCATGCGAAATTTGAGTCTAAATGTACTTGTCCACTGGTAGTGTCTCTGTCCCACATCCACTCCACTAGTGTCATGGGGGTTTCCAAAAGTTGTATCATAATATGCAAAGTGGGATGATCAGCAGAACAAAAAAAAGGTTTGTGTTTAATGCAACAGTTTTGTGGTCTGAGACGAAAGTGTGAGGACTTGTTTTCTCCGTCGCTGGTGTCCAGGAGGGGGCGACGGGCCTGCATGCTGGAGGAAGCAGCACTCACAAACACTCATCACACAAATGGGAACAACAGCATGTCTTCACTTATTTCAGAAGCACCACTGTGGGTCTAAGGATCAGCAACGACAAAGTCCGGATGATTTAAAGGCAGTTATTAAACAATGCTTTCAGCATGTACTAAACTTCAATTTTCTGACATGAAAAATAAAATAAGGTCATTTTTTAAAAATCCATACAGGAGGGCTCAGTGAGAGTAGGCTACCCCCCCTCTGATTCATGGGCACCATGTGTATAATGTATATATAAATAAATACAGCAGAACACTCATACATACATACAGATTCATAGAAAAAAATTAGTTCTAAATATCATTTTTTGGAAGCATCGTGCATATACTTGATAAGTGGATATTGGACGATATTGATGATCACTTGAAAAAGTCTTTGAAATATATTAATAAACCTCAAAGAACATTTATTAAATGCTTCAGTGCTCATCCTGTCTGAAGTGGTCACTGAACTGGAATCACCGAAATGTTTGAAAGACATCTGTGAAATTGTCCAAAATGACCATATTTTCTTACTACTTCACCAGGACGATGCAGACCAACAGAAAATGCTTTAGAAACAACCGGAAATGCAGGAATCACTGGTTAATGGTGGTAAAATCAGCCTACATTTTTCCTAAACACATACCAGACCTTTTTAGTGCATGTAATACTCTTCAACAGTTGGCAACCACCTGAAAAGTCAGCAAAACCACTAGAAACAAGTGTTTGGAGAACGCAAACCTCCACCAAGCACCCCAAACGGTGTGTATGTGTGGAGTGACTATTTCTGTTTAAATTAAACAGTTTCAAGCTTGGTACCAGTCATGTGTCTGTCAAATTATATTCAATTCACATCAATATTTGTTGAGTTCTAATTTTAAATGTGTGGTAAATGGGATTTTCAGTGTTAAATGTAAATGTCCACAGAGTCCACATTCCACAGTGGATGTGGACAATTTAGATCCAGATTACAAAATATTGTTCTAAACTACAGGTGGATCAAATTGGAGGCTAATCAGAGTAGGTTTGAATTTTTTTATGAATTTTGGAAAATTGCTCAGTGATGACAGATGGAAAATTGTAGATGTTGTGACCTTGCTGTGACCTTGAACTTTGGCCTACTGAGACCAAAATGGAATGGGTTGGTCCCAGGGCCTAGGCCTATCTGTGGGGAAGATTTGGGAAAGATGGGTGGAAGAGTTTTCCTTTAAAGTTGCTAACAAACAAACAAACAAACAAACATGCAAACAAACAAACAAACACACACACACACACACACACACACAAAGCAAAGTGATCACAATACCTCCTGGTGGAGGGAATTATTCAAATGGACAAAAACGTACATGAAGCTCTGTTCAAAATGCTCACATATTATAGCTTTATGTGTGGCCAAAAAGTGTTGGTGACCACATATAGACATACAGTATATAGAAACACCCTGACATCTCAAGGAACACTTAGTAATGCCTTAACAAGCATCCACAACGCTTGAGAAAAACTGTCCAAAATGACTATATTTGGAGCAAATATTACCCTTCCACTGGAAGATGTTGGTGACCAGCAGAAATGTTTTAGACACAACCTGAAAAATTTATATTTGAATTTCTAAGCAGAGATCTAAACACTTCAGAACCTCATCACCACCTGAAAAGTGGTAGAAACCAAATGAATATACTGTGAAAGTGCCTCTAAATGTTACCGAACTGCCTTAAACGAATTAAAATATGAAAACATGGCAAAAACCTCTTCTTCCGAACACAGAGCATATTCTTACTATTCTGTCCTTTGGAGACCATTCCAAACAGTTTTAGAAACAGCCTGAAACACCTCATGAAGCGCTGGTTAATACGTTTGCAGAAATCTAAAATATTTTATGAAAACTTAGAGTACACAGTCGTGCTATTCCATGTTTGGAACACATTCATAACCAAGTGGAAAAGCCTTATGAATAAATAGAGTTATTTATGTCTCAGGAGTGATTTAAGATGCTTTAAAAACACATGAAACTCTGTCTAAATTATAGCACACAATACAGTGGATTGTTGCGTATTGTCCTTCATATATTAAATATACAGTATCATATAGATATACAACATATTATGGAACATTTACTGCACTGTTGGTTCATATGATTTGATTTGGTTTGATGCAGGTTTATCACTTTATTGTTGAAAGTGTGATGGAAGCAAACGCTGTGGACTTTCTCACTGTGGCTGTGGGTGTGTTTGTGTGTGTCCCAGCAGCAGTGGGCTTGGACTGCAGCGCTGCTTGGACTGAACTTAGAGGCTGCTGCGTTTCCTCCCTCCTCCTGAAGGAGAACCACAGCCTGTGATTGGATACTTCCTGCTGCATTTCTGACCAGTGCGACGGCTGCACCTGAGCAGACCAGCCAATAGGCTAGCTCTGCTGTCGGCGGCAGAGAACAGCCTGCAGAGCTGCAGCAGTACAACAGTCCACAGTGTGTAGACAGCAGACAGGTTTCTGCTCTGTTTCCCAGCACCGATACTGACTCTTCATTCACAAATACAAGCACTTTACTGGAGCTGTGACACTGGGAACTCACACCCTGTGTTTTACAGAAATATCCCTCATCTAACTATAATTTTAGGACTTATTTGGAGGCTAATCAGACTGTAATGTGGGACATTTTCTAGAAAATCAAGATCACTGTTATAAAACATTGGCCTCTGGCTCGTAGCTGCTGTAAAATACATGAGCTCTGTGAGCCTTCAAACCTCCAAACCAGGGATCAGGAGGAGGGTTGTAAGGGTCATCAGCAGTAGCAGACAAGAATACGAGCCTGGTACAGCCTTTTCCCTCCACATCATATCACTTTAAGAATAATCTTACAAGGCAAGTCAGAAATCACACAAGAGCAACAGGACTGAGCAAGAATCATATATCATTATTAATAAGACACCAAGAGAAGACTGGGTTCATTGCAACAGTGTAATAGAGGATTTATTTTTTTTATTTTCAAATTTATTTAACAAAAATTTTAAAATAAATAAATGAATGAATATTTTGAATTTATACTTGATGATGTTTTAATTCTACATTAAGCATTAAAGTCCTTAAACTCTGCAGATAAAATTGTTTATTACTGAAACATTAAAATGTCAGCTGCTAATAAAAAAGACATTATCACAAACAATCCTTCAAATAAAATCAAATTTTATTTATCTAGTGCCAAATCAAAACAAAACTTACCTCAAGACACTTTACATATAAAGCTGGTTGAAACCAGACTCTCATTATATATTTCTGAAAATATGTAGGCTATTAACTGATCACACGATTTTTATGATAAATCTGTTTTTATTTATAACCAAACATTGTACAACAGTTGCACACATCCATACTTTAGTCACACAAACACTCATAAAAACAAGAGATAAAGAATGAATAGTGAGAACTAATTATAACTATATATAAAACAGCAGCAAACAGTGAAATAGCGTGGAGGAAAAGAACTGTATGGATGTTAAATGTTCATGTGAATTAGAACTATAAAAAAGTTGTAAGTATAAAATGTAGTGAAGCAGCAGATTGAAGTGACACTGAATGGAACAATGAATAGTAATGTTTATTAAACTGTGCTCAAATACAATAAATATTGCATTTATTGAAATGTTCCAGTCAGTTTAATATCAGGCCCCATCCTTTCAGAAAACAATATTTTACACTGAATTACATTACGTTATTTTTTATTTTTTTGTATGTTATTTTACAACACACAGAGTGAATGTAAAACGTGTCCATGTTAACCCTTTCATGCATAGCATTCACTACAGCTGTTCTCTTATATATGAATGTGTTTGGTTGTTTTAGTTCCGTATCAGCCAACACAGAGGACACTTATGCATCATCTCACACACTACAATTCATACAACTACTGTAACTTTGACTTTGTAGCAAAGATTAACCTGATCTGCAGTAACGTGTTTGAGTGGAAATCAGTTTCTAGTTGTTATTAGACTGTAATTGACAGTTTTCTTGAACAAAAAGTTTTTTTTTTTTTTGCATATTATCTCCATGAAGTGAGTAATAACTAGCATTATAGTACACTAAATTGTAAGAAAACATTAGATTAGCTGCATTAAAAAATAATAAATTATTTCATAGTTTTCACTAAGTATATCACTTACACTTTCATGTTTCTTTGCTTCAAAAATTAAACACAGCTGAGTGGAGATTTTTGGAACTGAATAAAAAAAAAAATAGGTTCATTAAAAAAAAAAAAAATTCAATCACATAGTTTTTTTTTATGCCTGAAGAGGAATAAAAACACTGAGTTAAAAAAAAATCTTGACTAAGGTTCTCATAGTTCATGCATCAAAGGGTTAATAAACAACCAATTTGTCCATATGAGGAACCCAGGGCCTAATGTGGGCCACGCTGACTGATGGGAGACCAGATCCAGATCCAGATCCAGATCCAGCAGCCTCTGAAACCTCTCTTCAGCTCATGCAGATAAAGCCACAGAGCTGTGGGCTGGAGTGTGTGTTGTTGTTAAGGTCGGACACACACTCTCACACACAGTGGACAGAGGAAAGGTGCTGTTTGTCCCATGTGTTCAGAGTAAACAGAGCAGTGGTCCTTCTGTTGGCCTACAAAAGCTCCCACAACAACATAGGCCTACACTGATCATTGAACAAAGTTGTGAATAATCTTGGCCTTTTTACCCCACGCCGTCACCAGTCATTAGTTATGATCCACGGGGCCTCCACAGGAGCCTATTGATCACTCATTGACTGATTGATTTAGACAAATACTTTTTTCTCCCAGAGTGCGAGGTCGAGTCTCTCCCTCTGTTAATTGAAGATAACAGAGGGGCAACAATGGAGCCCGTAATAGAAGGAGAGTTTTGTGATTATCGCCGCAGAAAGAAAAGAAAATGAAGAAGAGGAGGAGGTGGTGGAGGAGGAGGAGGAGGCGGGGGGCTCTCTAATTAGGAAGCGGGGCGGTGTGGAGGCTGTGGCCGGCAGGCAGGCGACAGGCGCCGGGTCCCGGACAAAAGGCTGTCTGCTGCCCTAAACTCCCCCTGCTTAACCCTTTAAACCGAGACACACGGTGCTGCTGCTGCTGCTGCCTCATGCACACACACACACACACACACACACACACACACACACACACACACACACACACACACACACACACACACACACACACACACACACACACACACACACACACACACACACACACACACACACACACTATTTTTCTGTCTATATTATCCTGAATACAATACCCAGTGATTACAGTTTAATATAATTTCAGTTTTTAATCTAAAGGTTCTGGTTATAAAAGCAAGATTCCGCGTCCTTGTGTGTTCTCCTCTAATGGTTAACCCTTTCATGCACGAATTATGAGAACCTTGAGATTTTAATTCCTCTTTAGGCATGGGGGAAAAAATGTGATTGACCTTTTTTTTTTTTTTTTTTTTTTTTTTTTTTTTTATGAACCTATTTTTCACAGTTGCAAAAATGTCCACTCAGCTGGACACCATATGTTTAATTTTTGAAGCAAAGAAACATGTATTTAAACTATGAAATAAAAATATTTTTAATGCTGCTAATCTGATGTTTTCTTACATTTTAACATAGTCTAATACGAGTTATTACTCACTTCATGGAGATAATATGCAAAAAGAAAAAAATGTAAAAAAAAAAAAAACAACAAAAAACAAAACTGTAAATTACAGTCTAATGACAATTAGCAGTTGATTTACACTTAAACATGTCACTGTGGATCAGCTTCATCAAGAACAGCAGAGTTACAGGAATGATATGATTTGCAGTGTATGGGATGGTGCATAAGCATCCACTGTGTTGGGTAATTTTAAACTAAAACAACAAAACCCATGAATATACAAGAGAACAGCTGTAGGATAACTGTCCACTGTGCATGAAAGGGTTACAGTGGTTGTCCGGCTGCAGAGGAAGTGTGTAAGCACTGCAGAGAAGCCTCTTCCTATAAATACTTACATTACTCGACTCTTTCTAAAAATACAGCAGGTCACACAATACTAAAGGAAATGCTGATTGACGATGACTGAGTGAGGACCTGCTCAGAATAGAGCTGGACATGAGACAACCCTCCATTTAACACAAACAAAACCCTCATAGACACACTGCTGGTCCTGCTGCACCACTGACATACACACATTAACGACCAGCTTTGTTTGGAGGCTGTGGATCAGCAGACTACCCAGAGCTTTTATGCAAAGTCTGCACCAACTATTATTGACCAGAATTTTCACCATCACATTTAAATAGCCAATCTTTTTTTTTTTTATCATGTGTGAATAAACCCCCCAAAATATTTTCTTAGCAAATTTGACAAACCACATGTCCAATCAGGCCCATGCGCTAGTGGCCGACAGAGGGCGCTCCTGCCCCACGTCTGTTGGCCGTGTGGGCGCACAGGCCTATGGCTGACTGCGTCCACACACACTGGCTACGGTTTTGTTGTCCTTACATTTTAACTAAATAATAATGACAATCATAATGAAAAGTTTTCAGCACAACGATTTTTTATTGAAATTGTGAGACAATCAAAAAAAAAAAAAATACCCGGACAACCAGCATAAACAAGATACTTTCTTCTTTAAATATATTTATGAATAGATATGAATGATGCGCCCCTTGGAGGAATAGTTCTGAACGTCTCCTGGCTGGAGTGAAATAACCTGAGGTGTTTTGAATCCACGTGGAGCTCTCTGTTCCTCTGTATTTTGTCGATGGATGCAGGCTAAACATGGCACACACGTCTCCTAAAAAAACCCAGCGATACTTCTTTTACACAGATTTGTCAAACCAACAAGCGCTAAATAGCTTCATGTACAGTATATGTAAAATGGGGTAAAAGGGGAAAGAGGAGGAGGAGAAAAAAAAAAAGCAACGAGTTAAATTCGAAATATATACACGCTAATATACAGCCTTGAATAAATTAATACCAATTGCATATTCTTGGATCTAAGCTTTATTTACAGAATTTTTTTTATTTTTAATTACATAAATAGTTCAGAAACATTTTTTTTTCTGGCATGAAATGATAAGCGGTTCTTTCTGTCGCAGACGGCTCTTTCACCCTCTCTCCATCCCTTTTCAAAGACTCAGGCCTGGAGTAAAGCTTTCGGATGCAGCTCTGGACCTGCCTGACCTGTTCAGGCTCCTGTTGAGGCTGGGGGTCTAAACCAGGCCTGGCTGCGCAAATGCTTCAAGTTAACCAAACATACGCACACATTCACGCACGCACGCACGCACACGCATACACACACACGCACACAGACACACACTTTGGAGTTTCCACTGTGCGCCGCTCATTCTGCGGAGCTGCAGCCTCTCAGCGGAGGTTAGACCGATATTGGGGCCGATCCTGGCCTAGTGTGGTCCACTTCTGACTGTGCATGTGACAAAGACAGATCTCTGTAGTGGAACTGCTCAGTGAACGGAAATGCTGGGATTTCTCTTATAATTAACACATTCTAATGCTTAATACTCTTGTTTGTTTATATAACTGCTTATTTTATGTATTTATTTGGCTAATTGTTAATTTTTGAATCTGGATTTCTTCATTTTACCAATGAAGAAATTTATAAATGCAGTGTCCCATTGTTCAAGGACGGTTTCGTTGTACCAGGATGGTCCAAATTGGTGCTCATTCGAACCCTCAATTCTTGGAAATTAAAAAAAACAAACAAATTCAATTTAATTATAGGGACTAGCTCTTGTCTGTCTGCAGCTTTGTTCCAAAACATATCGGTCCCAGGCCTTCACCGACCCATATCGGTCCACACCTCATCCCAGTCTCTGTAATGTGCTGTACAGGACATATGCACTGTAGTCCTCTGGTTTTCAAGCCAAGTATTCCCCCACACAGTCTGCATCACTTGGGTGAGTCTGCAGTTGGGGAGGGCTCCCTCTGGCCCTCCAGTCCACTCACCAGTCTCTGGATGCTCTGCAGCTCGTTCACTGAGTCCTTCATGGAGGTTTTGGGAGATCCGGCTCTCCCGCTTGAACCTCCTCCTCCTCCCCCCCCCCCTCCTCCCCCTCCTCCTATCTTATGGTTGCTGTGGTGCTCCGGGGCCGGGCTGGTCTCCCTGCTGCCCGGTTTGGATAATTCAGACACCGGGTTGAGGGACAGCAGGCTGGAGCTCTGAGGCAGAGACACCGGGAGCTGGTAGGGGTTGAAGCGGAGCCGGGGCCGGGACGAGCCCAGGAAGGGGTTCCTGGAGAGCGGGCTGGAGGTGCTGGTGGCCGGGAGGGCGGAGGCGGAGGCGGCCGCTGCAGCCGCTGCCATGTAGGTGTAGGGGTACGGGAAAAGACCCCCGAACGGAGGCATGGGGATGCCCTGGAAGAAGAGAGAAGAAAGACTGTAAACATCAGCTCCAATGGTCAAATAATCAAATGAGCCAGAATTTTCCCAACACATCAGCAACCAACTGGAGCAGCTCCTCCAGATGATTTAGAGCAGATTTATTGATGTTAACATAAAACAAAAGAAATCCTTTTTTTGTTTTTGTGCGGTTTATCAGTTCTTAAAACCTGGACATGACTTCCACATTGATCTGCAGACTCAGAGGCGGGTGCATGTGAATGCAGCTGTTTGCTTTTAGTTTTATAGTTCTGTAAATGGTAGGAGGTTTGTGTGTGCATGTGCACATGGCTGCAACTGCCCACACTTCGGTAACTGTGCTGCTGCCTGTCTTGGCCCACATGCTGTTGAAAAAGCCATTTTCACTCTAAAAGAGTCCTTCCTGACTGAATAGAAAACGCTTTCACTGCCCCTCTTCCATGTTTGGAATGTCTCCTCACTGATAATCATTCTTCTGAGCTCTAAAGGATCTAGTTCTCGTGCGCGCAGGTTCGTTTTCTGCTCCGCTCTGTGACGTCACTGCGGGTCTACAGGTGCAGAGGAAACTTTGAGGCCGGATTCTTACCTGAGAGGCGAGCATGTGCTGGGACAGGTGGAAGGGGAAGGGGCTGGGGGTCCCTCCTGTGCTCTGGCTGGAGATGCTGCCATTTTCCAACCCGCTTGCTCCAGATACAGAGGCCAGTAGATGGCCCATGCCCATGGCGGAAAAGGCTCCTGGGGCCATGGCAAACTGGCCCGGGTGAAACAACAGCGGCGATCCGGTGTTCAGAGGGCTAAAGAACTGCTGACTGTGCAGGCCGGACAGGGCCAGGCTTTGTAAGTGGCTGGGGCTGAAGTGCGAGGGGCTGTCGGTCTGGACCACCAGAGGAGAGAAGGCGTCCTTAGTGGCGCTGATGCCCCCGGCCTCTGAGTCCTTAGTCAGTGCGTCTGGGGTGTCCTTCCTGTGCCTGTTCTCTGCTTTGTCCTTCTCCAGGTTCCTTATACTGAATATGGAGTCGTCCTTCTTCTCCGCGCTCGGCCTGTCCCGCACACGCTCCTCGCACCTGGAGCTGTAGGGGGACTCGGGTTCGGCTCCGGGGCTGTTGGAGCCGGTGCAGCGCTCATCGTGTTGCTCCAGCTCCTGCTCACTGTCAGTGCATGTTTTCTCATCTGTGACACAGGAAACCCAGGCGTCAGAACAACACACAGACACATGTAGAGTCTGAAGTATACAACATGTACTTTTCATGTTCACTCAGAGCAGGAACATGTGGCCACCATTTTAAATGCATTTCATTATTAACAGAAACACGCAGTGGCTTTCATGTTGTTTATTTGAACTGTGAAAAGCTTTTACCTATGCAAACAAATCAGGCCAGCCCAAGAATTTTAATTAACAACAGATCACATTAAAGCCAAACATAGGCTAATAATAGCATTTCTAATAGTAATAAATTCAATAGCATATAAATAAAATGTATGAAAACATTTTTGAAAAAATTATCCATATAAGACTTAAAATCAGCATTTTTTCCTTTACATTCACACACCCCATCCCCAATTTAATGAATGACTTTACTCGCAAATTGTTAATTTTACCATGAAAATATACTGCTGATGCAAATATGTTCATATACTCAAATCCTCCAGTCAGTTTTGGAAAATGAAGCTTGTAGCCTCTGGAACAGGTGGTTGTGTTTATTGGTTGACAGGTGCCATTTTACCAAGTATAACTGAAAATAGGCTACACAAATAATAGGCTAATAGTTATTATAAATAATTTTAGTTCCTAACTTTAACACTTTTTTAATTATTAAAATTTAACATATTTTTCCAGGTAAATTCACTAGTTTTTTAAAATTTATTTATTATGAAAATCAGTTATAGACCTAATTTTGGATTTATTTCATCATCGACCTGCAAAAAAAAATATTTTACCTATTTTAAAGTATTTTGCTGCTGTAAAATAATTTTAATTCTAATTTATTAATTATTATTAATACCTAAGGGGGGACTTCAAGCCAGAATTAATCCTTTATGCTTTTGTCAAACAAACACTACCATTAGATGTGATTCCGACTCATATGGGCCCAAGAATAAAAACCAGAACACAATAATATTATTGTTTTTCACCTCGACTGGGTCTGCTGAACCTCAGCGGGCTGCTGCTGGCTCCCAGCGGGGAGTGGACGGTGTCTCTGCCCGTTGGGGGCTCACTGGACGAGGCGTCCGAGTCCACACCGTCCCGGTCCGCCTTGCACTGGTCCTCATACATCCGCAGCGACGGCATGGTCAGCTGTTTCCTGTAATAATAATAATAATAATAATAATAATAATAATAATAATAATAATAATAATAATAGGATTATGATCATACATAGTAAAATATAGTGGACACACACACACACACACACACACACACACATTTTTTGTTACCTTTTTTCCCTCCTTCCGTTTCCCGTGTCTCTGAATCCTTTGGCAAAAGGGTTGTTGTCAATCTTCAGCTGCGTTATCTGTCCACAAACATAAAAACACTGTTTTAGGTAAAAATAAAACTAGGATATACAAATTTATAAATAAGCCAAAACATAACGCAGCCTGTTCTTATTCCGATCCTTTTGTCCTTATCTTGTCCTTATTTGGAAAAACAATGTGTTTGGATTAACACACGCAGAAACCAGTGTGTTGGACCGGAGCCACGGTAGGCCTTGGATTTGCATTATTAATAAAAGCGTAATGATGGGCGTTATTCTCATAGGCCCCTGGAGGGAAATTGTGCCACGAAATATTACTCTATGGGGCCACACAAGCCTCCGTTCCCTGGAAAAAAGGCAGAGGGAGCAATACTTGAACAGATGACTCTCATATCAATTATTAATAGTGCGGTTTGGATCACTGCTGCTTCTCGATCCGTCCTGATCGCGGTGTGGCTCCGTATACGTGGCCTACACGGGCCTGTGTGCGGATCCGGGGCTCCTGGAGGCCCTCAGTGGCCCTTCAACATGCCGCTTCAGGGCTTTAGCGTTTGAGTAGAGAGAGTGTTCTGCAGCATCTGTCCACTATGGCTGCCGGCTGACCAGCCTTTAAATGCCTTCTAATCGATGGTGGTCATAAACTTTTACAACAATACCCCCCTCCCCATGCGCGCGCACACACGCACACACACACGCACGCACAAGCCGTCACAAGCCCCTGGACACAAACTCCAATTAGCTCCAGAGGAGGATAAAGAAGCAGCGAATGAGCCCAGAATGAGGCCACAGCGCATACACAGACCAAAGCAAAAATGCAGATTTTAAGAAGAAAACTCTTCATATAACATCCTCCAAAAGGACCCAGATATAGACATTTATAAGAAGCCAACATTGCAAACAAATTGAAAGAAACTGCTGATGCGGATCTCAAAAACACTTCCCAGGATTTCTACGCCCAATTTATTCACTTCTGTGATAGTTCAGTCAAAGCCCATGAATAGCTGATAACACACACACACTGCAAAACACTTTGTAAATGTCAACGTAAACTCAGAAATGTCTGTTCCACCCACAAGTCCACAACCAACACAGCAAACTAAAAGCCAAGTGGGACGTCGGAGTCCTCTGTAGGGAAATTAGGCGACCTACAAAATCAGATTATGTCTTCAGGGGTGGTGGGGGTGGGGTGGCACGGAGGACATTTAATATGCAAAATATAAGCAGCCATATTAGAGGCCGTTGGCTGAGTGTGAACAGGGACTCACCTTGTCGTTCTGGTACGCTGTGACAGCCACGAACTCGGTCTCCGGGAACACGTAGGTCCTGAAGGTGCTGTAGGGGAGCTTCAGGATGTCATTGGCCCGGACTATGTGGAACCTGGGCTGGTACTTGTGCATGGAGTTCAGGATAGTCTGCTCCAAAACACACACAAATACACACCTCTAGAATGAATATCACGCCATTTTGCGTCTCATTTTGGGTGTTTTTTTGTTTTGTTTTGTTTTGTTTTTTACATTAAAACACTGATGTTGACATGGCTCATGCAGCGCGTTGTTATTGATGCTTTTATAATTACTGAGGGAACAGACTTGTCTGTAATTACTGCAGGGCAAAGGGAAAAACCTGACCAGGCCACACATGTCGCCATGACGCTTTATAACCCCAGCAAAAACGGAGAAAATCTGATTTTATCCGGTTTGTATCGAGACAAAAGTTCCAAACATCCCCTCTTTCATACATGTAAATATAGACACTTAGAGAAGTGGTGAGGCCCGAGGCTGTGTCTGCACACACTGAGCACCATGCGCACTTCAGCTGCGCATATCTGCAAATACTGTCCACAAACCCAGACTCAAACACACAATCACCAAACACTACAGGTAGAATTCTAACATTCAAGGAACACGATTTAAATGTGTCGTTTATACACAAGACGTGCTATAAATAAAGTGCCGTCTGATGCCGATTGCAAATTATTTAGACAGACATGTAAATACTGAATTTGTTTCCAGCCGGATGTGCTTGAGAATCGCACTCCGCCTGTCTGTCACATGGACTTTATGAGACATTTATCATTTACTGCTAAGCCGATTATTTTTCAGTCATCATGCAAAAATATTTCACAGGAAAATAATAGTGCAGATGCTCAAAATGAGAGGAATATTAACACAAACTTATATTAAACCTATACTATACTATACTATACTATACTATACTATACTATTGGGTTACAGGTTACAGGATACCGCTTGTCCATTCAAGCTCATTTCTCTCTGACCCGATTTCATGATACTGCACTTAATCCCCAAGCCTTGTAAACATACAGCTTATAGCCTATATATGACGTTTCATTTTATTTTCTCTCCAAAATAAAAATAAAAATAAATAAATAAATAAATAAATGTAGAGAAATCAAAGTAGTCGTCAGTTCAGGCCCTGCTGCTGCCTGACAGATCTGGGCCTAAGGCTGAAATATTTGGACACAAGTGGAAAGAAAATGCACGACGAGCCTGTTCAGGCTCAGGCTGATAATACTGGAGAGAGCTGCAAGGAAACATAAGATGTGCGTATGTCGACAGCGGTGGGAAGTCAAGTGGCGACAAAGTGTCAACAGCTTTGACCGTAAATACATAAAGCGACATCATTTACTGATGCGTCTGTTCCAGCTGACAGGAATATTTTTGTCGCGCACTCAAATTCTAAACCTTCATATTCGTCTCAAAAGTTCAACTTTTAATATCCTTCATATTTTCTTGCTGTAGGTTCTAATATTGGCCTTTTTTCTTTTGCTGTTACAATGACCCAGTTTCACCAAATGCTTCATTAAATATTCATATCATAAAAACATGGCAACACCTAAAAAACAGCCTGCCCAGTGCTCTCCGACAGCAAACACCTCAGCATGTAAATACTAAAAATGTCTCTGCTCAGGCGAAAAGAAACAAGAGGGGGAAAACACTCACAAATCCGTGTTTGTCTGAGATGTTGTTGGTCAGCTTGAGTTTATGGAAAGCAACAGGCTTGGCCATCCACTGCTCGCCGGTGGCCGGGCTGTCTGGGTGGATATACATCCTCTTGGGCATCTCCGGGTCGGCCTTACCCGCCACCATCCAGCGGGAGTTGTGGAACTTATAGCGGCAGTCGTCCGCCGCCACGATGTCCATCAGCAGGATGTATTTGGCTTTTTTATCGAGCCCGTTTATTCGCACTTTGAACGGAGGAAACATCCTCCTGCAAAGACAAGCACACAGGGAGTCAACACACCGTGATTCAACCCAAACAGAACATCAGATTATCCAGCAAGACGAGAACAAATGTGACCAAAGAGGCTCTGAGGGCGACGCGGACGTCTGCGCGTAAAACACTGCGTTCTGGCAAGTGGAAATATTGTAATTGTCAGACATTATTCTGTAGTGCTGCACGCAATTACGCGACAGCAGCAAAACCATAGTGTATGTGTGTATGTGTGTGTGTGTGTGTGTGTGTGTGTGTGTGTGTGTGTGTGTGTGTGTGTGTGTGTGTGTGTGTGTGTGTGTCCGCCTGTGTTGTCCCAGTCTAACTCTCCAAAGCTGGCCAGTATATTTATGACCACAGCACTTCGAGTCCCTGCTTTTTGAAGTGACAGCCTGTTTATAAAACCCAGAAGCTCTGCTGCCTCCAAACAATGCAGTTTAGGAGATAAAAGCTGATTAAAGCTCAGGCTACATTTCCCCCAAAATATTCTAAATACCTACTTTGGTCAGACGGGAAATATACCATAAATACCATGTGATTTATTGAGTTACTGAGGCTGGTAAATAACTCCCAAATTTAAACAAAAAATACGGCGAAGAAATTAATTTATACGCAGTAATATAAGTTCTATACATGCCTGTGGAATTCCTTCCTGATTATATGTATTTACTGTATTTTAACTGTATATTTGTTCTTGTAACAGACTAATAATCACTGTGAAAATAAATACCGACTGGCTAAGGCCTGACGCGCAGGCTGCCATTTAATAACGTGAAAACATGGCTTTTACTGGCTCCAAACTTGCCATCTGTAGCTCATTCTGTGTAAATATACCCAAATACTGTTGGCGATTTTAATAAAAAATAGAATCTTGTCGGTCCACCCGTGAGAGGGACTGAACCTCTGCGTAATCTTACCTTCCGGACTTGGTAATAACCATCTCCGTGCCGAGTTTATGAAACTGGTCCCACAGATCCTTGGCTTCCAGTGTAACTTTTGGATCGTCGTCCACTTCTTCCTCCGGTTCCAGACTTTTAATACTGCGGAGATGAGCCGCCTGATGGTGGCTGAGGGCCGGGTGGAGCCCAGCCTCCGCCGCCCCGGCCAGGCCGTGGTCGGGAATGGGTTTAGTGAGCGCCCCGGGAGGCAGGCTGAGCGCCGGGAAGAAGGAAGGCTGCGCGGCCGCTAGGAAGGCGGACATGGGGAAGTCGGTCGGCCGGTGTGCGTGGAAAGGGTGATAAGCCATTGCAGTCCCTGTAAAAACTGGATCTCTCATCGGTGCATCCACAAAAACAGAAGTGAAATAATGGATATTTTAGTGGTATTTCCCCCCAACTAGAGCCGGCGTAGGTCCGCGCTTCGCCCGCACTGACTGTGTGTGAAGCGGCTCAGACGCGTTCGGCGCCTCGTCCAACACACAAGGCGTTATCAGCAGAAGAAAGCCGCCCAGAGTGGGTGCTGATGTGCTTTTCCTTTGGTTCCTCCGCCGACTCCTTCAGCAGAAACGGCGCTGGGAAGGCGAAGCCCGGCTGCGCAGTGTGCCCCTCAGAGAAACAAGCCGTTTGTGCGCCTCAGTCATCCCACACTGACTACAGAGATGTGGCCCCGTTCACTGCAGATCTGTGACTATCTCACATGTCCTTCCTGCCTC
This sequence comes from Sphaeramia orbicularis, assembly GCF_902148855.1. Classification (NCBI taxonomy): domain Eukaryota; kingdom Metazoa; phylum Chordata; class Actinopteri; order Kurtiformes; family Apogonidae; genus Sphaeramia; species Sphaeramia orbicularis. Next base: position 1,881,344 of record NC_043969.1, on the reverse strand, counting down.
CATCCCCAACACTAATGAACCAAGCCCCTTTGATTGCTGATTTTACGCTTTCTGGACCAATTGTGGGCCCCTATAGGCGTGGTTCTGACAGCTCCGGCCAGACTCTGGGAGAGGAGGGGGGGACAAGAAGGTGTCGGAAGCATTAGCAGTAAGAAAACATGTCAACAGAATAAAATATTAACCAATGACAGGAAAGATCGGCAAATCCCACCCCCATTTCCAAGCCAAACACCGGGTCAGCCCTCAGTTCCTGGCCGGTGGAGGCATCACCTCTCTCGGCTTGCGTTTTTCCAATGTCGCCTCCGGAGAACCTGTCCACAGACAGACTCACTGTCTTAATACTCACCTTAATACACAGGAACAGCTCGACTTGTTTGTGTTTTAGAACAACTCCCAACAGTAAATCCACGGCCGGCACTTCACGCTCTGCGTTCCGGACAGATGTACTCTCCCAGAGCCGCTCCTCTCTCTCTCTCTCGGTCGCTCTCTATAATAACATACTTGTAATTATTCCATGTTATCGGCTGTTTTGACGCTTAGGCTGGATTTGCCTCAGACTAGTGCAGGCTGTGTTAGCTGCGCACACTGACTTCAGTGTCAAACAGCCAGGCGTCCCCAGGCGGGAGCCGTTTATCTGCGCCTTTTCCTGATCGAGCTGACGGGAAGGCGGCGGCAGCAGCAGCCGCAGCCGCAGCGGCAGCAGAGGCGTAAAAAAAAAAGAGACAAGGCTGGAAAAGACAAACCCAGATGCTGCATGGAGGAAAAAAAAAGAGGAAACCAGATGAATGATGATGAATGAATTTTGAGAGAAAAAACAGGGAGAAGGAAAGTGGTGAGTGTTCACTTCAATACAAACTCTTCCTTCTTGTTTGGCTGCAAATAAAGTTTCTGGATTTTATTTTTAATCACAATAGAATTGTATTTATTTATTTATTTATTTTATCTGCTGTTTGTCTGCTGTTTGGAGGCTCTTTGGTGGCTTATCGTTTCCACATCAAACAGTCGCAGCGATGAGATGATTTACTGTTCAGTCTGAGAACAGAGGTCAGGCCGAGCTGGCGTGTAATCTCCGACAGGTTGTATTTTGTCAAACCAAGGACAGTGCGGGACTCCTGGAGCCACGTAGGGGGTGGGGGTGGGGGGGCACCAGCCTCCTGTGCTCCGGTCCGTGCACTCCGCTCTGCTCAGCCTCCTCAGTGCGCCCAGCTCGTCATTAAGTTGGATTGAGTTTGTTAAAGAGCCGCTCGGCGCCAGTCTGCTGATGAGCCACAACAAGAAAAAGCTCTTGTCTCTTTCTATTTACCCCGAAGTGGTGCATGTGCGAACCCCCTCCGGCTCCACATCAGCCTCATCTGCGCCTCCGCTTCCCTTCTTTTCTGCTTCGGTCACAGCTCTAGTGTCAGATGGGATGGGGCTTTTCCTCCTCAAACAGCTGCTTTCTCCGATTGTAAATATGGGCCACAGGCGATAAAAACTGAAACAAAAAGTGATAATCCTCCTGAATGAGACTGTCAGAGACAACTGTGCATTTCCTATTAACCCCTGGAACTTAGCCGCGTGTCTGTGGCTTCCGCTGACAGCCGTACAGAACTCTGAGTGGCCATAAAAATGTCTCCAATAATATTTATAAAATCCTTATTCGGAGAACAATACATCCACATAATGCCTTTCCTAATCGATCACTAGACTTTAAAGCTATAAAACAAATTAAACCATCATGTGCTAAAGCAAAAAAACAAAAAAACAAAAAAACAAAACAAAAAAAAAAGGCATGTTTTCAGATGCGAATCTTCCATAAAGCAGCCTGCATTTGTCATTTGTCATTTATCAGACAGAGCATGTTGTCATTTGGGAACAGGAATGCTTGGACATGTGTGCAGCTCCACACTTGTTGCTGGGCTTCCATCGCTCTGCTCCAGCCATGCGGACAGTCAGCAGGTTCCAGGGCAGAGCAGAGCGCACCACACCTGAGTGAAGCCAAAACACTTTCTACAGGCCCACAAACACATTAGATCAGACACAAGTCCCCCGAGCATCAGCTGTTTCACACCGAGGCGGCAGTAGCGGCAGAGTCAATGACAATGTGAAAAGGTGTTTGGAGCGGCGGAGGACGGAACCGCCGGTAGGCACCGAGCTCACCGGAAACCTGCTTAGTACAAGAATGTCTTGCACGTTGCTCACAGTTTCCTTCAGTGTGATATTGTGGTGAATATCTGCGATAATTGAGGCGGACAGCTGACTTGTTTGGAGTGCTGTACCTTCAGATTTATGAAATGACAGAGATGGAGGAGCGCGGTGGGAGAGGCGGCGGCGGCGGCAGCGGCGTCTGGAGCCTCCTCCTGCTGCCCAGGCTGGTACAGCTGCACATGCAAGCTTTCTGGGGAGAAAAAGATTAGCAACATATGGAGGTGGATAACGGTTTTCCGTCGGAATACTCAACTGGATAATTGTATCAACAATGCTAGTGCAAATTAGTCACCATTTATTTGTTCTGTGCCGTCAGCGGTACAGAAATGTCCATTATGCGCGATTTAAAAGTCATTAAGTCAGAAGGAGCGCTCCGAGCGGCTACTGGATGCACAGAAAAGAGGAGTGAACACATAACACATCCTCTGTAATGAAAGCAGACAGTCACCATGCACATTAGACTTTCTGTTTTTTTGGATAGGATGAGTGAAAGACGCCAAACTGAACAGAGGGTAGAAAGCAGACATACGCACAGCAGGAGCAGAGTGGACCCGCTTCAGTTCCTTCAGTATGAGTCTCATCATTTGTTTGAATTACAAACTAATTCAAAACCTATCTCCGCAAATGAAGCCGTCAGAGCATGTCTGGGTGGTTGAAAGGTAAAATATTGGATGGATCTGTCAGTCATTGACGCAGTTGGGGTTAATGGGAATTAACTGCTTACATGACAGTTTGTTGCTACACTAGAAAGTTGACTAAAGCTGTTCTGTGTCCTTGGTGCGTCCGCTCAATACATGACATCTGCAGATGTGAAAATGTGCGTAAAAAGCGTCTTGTGACCCGGTAATTTGGCCCCTGTGTCAGTGATCCGGGCCAAAGACGCTCTAATTACAACAGAACGGGACCGTTTGCGCCATATTCGTCTATAATCGAGTATTGTGATTTTCTTCTTCCCCTCGACATTGTTCCTTTCTTCCTTTCATCTCTCCATCTTCTCCTCCCATCTCCCTGCATCATCTCTCTGGCTATATTTAGCGGCTAGACTGAGGCCTTGGCGCCAGACCGTTTAAGACCTGTCAAAGTCCCTCATATTTCCCCTTGTCACATGGAAACCCGGCGACCAGCGGCCTCCTCCTCCTCCTCCTCCTCTTGCAGCTACCAGCAGCCCTCCTCCTTTTCCTCCTCTTCCTCATCCTCCTTCATCTCCTCCTGCTCCTCACAAATGAAACATATCAGTTCTCACTTGTAGGAGAAGCAACACAACCCCCACACCCTCCCTTTCCAAAAACACCAAACCGGACTCCATCTGCCATCATATGAAGTGCAGGAGATGCTTTTGGAGTTTGGACTCATACCTGATGCATCCAAACAAACACGCTGTCTGTCCTGACAAACTCAATCATAAACTACAACCACTTCTACTCGGTTTCCTGCCAGCTCTGAGCCTTGTTTTCCTTGTGGCCTCCCTCTCTGTTTGCTCAGCCATGTATCTGAGCTGAGGCTGGAGGTGCGTCTGAGTGGCAGGTGGGCCGCCAGGTGGGGGCGCTATAGTGACCCAGGGGAACCAGAGGAGTGTGACACAGCTGTCACATCCACAGGCAGCCACGCAGCGACAAACACCCAACAAACCACAACATGATCTCATTTCGGCTCACATTTAGACTCTGACTGGTTACTAGGAATTAAAAGAAGTAGAGGACAATGATTTTCAGAAAAAAAATAAATAAATAAATAAATAATAATAATAATTAAAAAAAAAAAAACAAACACAGTTATGTTAATGATAAAATAATGCTGTTGGTTATCTGTTAGGGAGTCTTGGGGAGTTTGAATCACAAATTAAAAATCCACTAGTGACAAGTGACATAAATAATCCCAGCACATTAACAGAACTGTTTCTGAGTCATGAGGATCTGTTTTTTCAGTGTTAGTACATATGAAACATAGGATGGGCAGATTTACGCACAGCATCCTCATAAAGCTGACTTTTACATGGATGGAATGTTCCCCTGTTCGGCTCTGGGTCTGGACGCGCCTTTCTCCTCGTATCTCTGAACAGGTGAACGCTCCGTGGGGCCTCGTGTGTGTGGGTCGGAAACAAGTCAGTCCATATATTATAGCATTTTTTTGTTTGTTTGCTTTGAGCGCATGCGTCAAAAAATATTATTGTAATAAAAAGTGTTTTCTTATCGAACAAAAGCGGCCTTTAGTCTGTGAGTGCTGAAGACACTGTAAATGTGCAAAAACAATGTCTGTCTGGACAGGTTCATTTATTCAGAAATATATTTTCGATTGGCTGACTTTAAAAAAAAAAAAAAGATAGCTGCACATTGGATTCACTTTCTGTGCTTTTATGCGTTTTATTTCCACCGGCCTTCACAGATTCACAACGAACTCCATTCTAAATAGATCCACTCATCGTGTCCAGTGCGACTCTTACACAACAACCTGCAAAAAATATTCCTGAGTGTTTTTAGAGTCTTGGCAATTGTAATCTCCCGTATATGCCCCTGTTCCCTCCCTAAAATAAAAACCGACATTATGTAGGGATTTTTACGCAGTGCCAAACAAATACCAACAGACCGAGACCGAACCCTGAGTTTGTGTTTTCTTTAAGAGCGCACTTAAATTCCTGTCTGATCAGCAAATACTCAAGCACCGACTTCTTTTATCATTATAATCCAGATGGAATTATTTATTCTTATTTTATGTTCGATGTGATTTTTTTTTTTTTTTTTTTGTACCTGCAAAATAATCTCTTGTGTTTTTTTGCAGATGTGTTGACAGCGTGGAGAAATTGAATTAGCAGCTGCAGCACCGGGAACATTGAATCATATTAGGAGCGCAGCAGTGGAGCAGAGGCTACCTGCAGGCCTCAGGGACACAGCTTCCACTGCTCTGCTTTCATCCACTGACAACTGCAGCTTTTTACGTGACAGCACACAGACAAGACGAAAGCCAACACATCCGACGGACGACGCGCATATTCAGCCAAAGCAAACAGAGAGCAGCGACAAACCATAAAAAACCAGACCCCAAAGAGTTTGGATCTGATCGAACTGACAAAAACATTAGGATCTATTTGATCTTAAATGTGTTTATTAGCAAAACATTTGCACCATAATAATATTTGTAATTTGAAAATATTAAAACCTTGACTAGATTCGAAAATAATGAAGTGTCAGAAGTGACTGAAACTCTGGAGTTACTGAATTATTTCTGTTTTCTCATCATTACGACGCAGCAACTAATACACGGATGAAACATGTGAATGGACCTCCAGACAGTTAATAATGGTACAGAGTGGAGAAGGTGCTCTAGTACACAAGTGTCAAACATACGGCCCAAACCGACCCACCAAAGGGTCCAATCCGACCCCTGGGATGAATTTGTGAAATGCAAAAATGTTATTAACAATCAAAGGTGTGAAAATCATTTTAGTTCAGGTTCCACATACAGACCAATATGATCTAAAGTGGATCAGCAGTAAAATACTATCATATTAACCTGTAAATAATGACAATTCCAAATTAGTCTCTTTTTTATTAGTGTAAAAAAGTAAAATTACATGAAAATTTTCCATTTAGAAACTATCCTTTCACAAAAATGTGAATAATTTCAACAATATATGAACAACATGAAATGTCCTAAGAGAATTAAGTGCAATTTTTACCAATATTCTGCCTGTTACTAAATGTTTTGTGCATTTGTAGATCCACTGTGATCTATAAGTTGTAATTCACATGTGTAAATGATAAACAGGCACAATATTGTTAAAAATGTATTTATCTTTGTTAAGATATTTCAGGTTATTCACAATTTTAATGGAACATTGTTGATGTAAACATAATTAATTCTAATGTAATTTATCTTTTTTCATTGCTATTATTTTACTGGTCCAGCCCACTTCAGGTCATACTGGGCTGAATGTGGAACCTGAACTAAAATGAGTGTGACACCCCTGTTCTAGAATGTATTTACATGGCTGTAGAATTAATCAGAATTCACCTATTTCAACAGATTTCACTAAGTATAAGTGCTGTGTTTTCTCCTCTTCCGAAATTAAAACACTCTTTAATTAAAAATGACCCTAAAAGGACACAGACTGGGTTTACGACAGGTCCCATAAAACCAAACACAGAGCCTCGACACTGATATATGTGCGGCTTCAAGTATAAATACGACAGAAGAAAGTGAAGGCTGATCCAGAAAAATCCTGCCCATGTTCCTGATTCACATCTAATCTCCATATACAACCTGTAAGAGCCGCCGCAGCAGCAGCAGCAGCAGCAGCAGCAGCAGCAGCAGCAGCACAGCGGTCCACATCTGCTGCTTTATCCTGGACTCACAATAGATCCATTTGACACAGACCACAGGACTAATGTGGGAAAACAGAGCAACAGTTTGTTTTCAACAGAAATGAATATAAGCGAGCTATAAAAATCATGGATGTAGCTTTTCTTTAACTTCAGATCTCCTGTTTTCTGTTGAACTTTTATGCTTTTTTTTTTTTTTTTTTTTTTTTGCATATAGCGTATATAATGGAAAACACATTCAGGCACCAGGTGCAGTTTAAAATACAATGGAATATGATAGGTTTTAAGGTATTTCCATTTGTTCTTTTGTAAATCAGCTTTTCTAATATTACCCCTGGTGAGTCCACAGACATGATTTGCTCCTCTGTTCACTTGTGTGTATCTTGTTTTCAGACATAACAGCTTTGAGCGTGCATGTGGCACATATTCACCGTTAAATAATGCATAAATCCCATGGATGCCAGTCTGTGTATTTCAGGAGGATCTCTGCTCATTCAGAACTAAATATTTGTCATATCTATGTTATGGAAAAATTCTGGAATTTTTAAGACTTCCGACTAGGATAGACCAGGATCACAGAATAACAAAACATGTTAAAACTGTTGCTACAATGATAAGAACTATTAAAGAAGGAGACCTGGTAAATCCATTTATCCATTTGCCACAAAAGATCCACTTTTTGTATGAACTCATAATTTAGATTAACTAATGGGAATTGAAAATAGTACAATACGTCTCTAGAATTATTTTACTATAGACATTTCGTTTTGATCACATTGGTCTACAAGTAAAATGCTTCCAGAATTAAAGTAATGAGATTTTACCACGTGTGAGTAACTGATAAAGAAAAATCAAGTCAAAAATGTTGGTTTGCTAAAGTTTCCCAGATACAGTTTTGGGTGAAAATGTGCAAATCAAGAATTAATGTGAAAATAGGTTTAACTGTAAAGGAATATTAGTGTCAGAGCTGCAGATCTACTTCAAAACAGAGTCTGCACATGACAATACGTCCACTTTACAGGTTCTATCAGTGGAACATTTATACATCTATTGTATAAATGTACATAAACCAATATACATGTGTAAAAATTTTATCATATAATTGAAAACATCAGCAAACCAGCATTTTTTTAATCATTTTTTTCCCAATTAGTTTTGTTAAAATATATAACATTTAACACATTTAATCTCTGAAGCAGATACTTTCTAAAAATTGTAAACCAGTGTCATTTAACAATCATTCACAGATTTAATTCCCTACAGGTAGGATGGGCTTGTCTCATTCTGTTTTAATGTTCATGATAGAGACACATGGGTCAAGCCTAAGACGTCCAACTAAAAGCTCAAATCAGCTGTTACAGAACAACAGCTCTGAACTCTGAACGACTGCTGGACTCTAAAGATTAACACTGTATGTGTTGGATTAAATGTAGGGAACCCTAATGGAGCCCAGGAACATGAATATAAATCCAGTCTGTCTGTCTGTCTGTCTGTCTGTCTGTCTGTCTGTCTGTCTGTCTGTCTGTCTGCAGGTCCAGGCCTCCATCCGTTGGAGGAACAAATATCCAAGGTAAGTTTTACGTCTCAAATCCATCCATTGATGTGATCATCTACTCCTGGATCTCACGTCAACAATACTGTGACTTTTTCTTTCAGCTCTGATGTGAAGTTGTTTTTATGGCACTCAATTCTACAAGTACAGTATTAGCACTGTGCTTACATCATTAAAACAAACGTGTTATGTGTTATCGGTGAAGTACAAATACAACAGAGAAATAACATGAAGTGAAAATGTACAAATATTATCACCAAAATGTGCTTTAACCCTTTCATGCATGAATTATGAGAACCTTAATTGAGATTTTTTTCTTGAGTGATTTTATTCCTCTTTAGGCATTAAAAAAAAAAAAACGATTACATTTTTTCTACAAAGCTAATTTTCATGGAGTTGCAAGAATGTCTGCTAAGATGGACACCATGTTAATTTTTGAAGCAAAGAAACATGTATTTACTGGTATACTGTGTGAAAACTATGAAATAAAAACATTTTAATGCTGCTAATCTGATGTTTTCTCATATTTTAACATACTCTAATACTAGTCATTACTCACTTAATGGCGATAATATGCAAAAAAAAAACAAAAACTTTTGTTGTTAATTACAGTCTGATAACAATAACAAGGAACTGATTTACACTCAAACATGTTAGATCAGGTTTAACAAAAACAGTAAAGTTACAGTAATGTTTTCAGTGTCAGTGTATGGGATGATGCAAAAGCATCCAATGTGTCGGCTGATATGAAACTAAAACAACAAAATCCATGAATATACAAGAGAACAGCTGGAGAGTAAGTGTCCACTGGAGTGACCACCATGCATGAAAGGGTTAAAGTATCAAACCGACAGTAGGAGTTCTGATTTATGCAGTACCTTTCAAAGTTTTATATAAATGTAGAACAACATATGAATCTCTTTTAATTATTAATCATAATATCATCATATATTGTAAGAGCATATTGTAAATTTTAAAGTTCATCAATGTGGAGCCTATAATAATTGTTTTTGTACATTATCAGTATGGGACTGCATCATAACATGTTTTTATGCATAAAAAATAGATATCTAGAGTGTCATATAAATGCAGTGCAGAAAAAGATAGTATTTACATCGGTCATGTAGTGGAGTAGTAAGTATAACTGCATAAAACTGAATTACTTAAGTACAAACTTAAGGTACATGTACTCCAGTACTGAAAATACTTAACATAGTGTTGTGTTTCCTGAAGAGTCGTTTGTCAGAATCTATCAGGTATGCTCTAATATTTATGATGTTCATCTGAATGTCACATATGAACCCTTTCATGCACAGTGGTCACTGCAGTGGACAGTTCTTCTCCAGCTGTTCTCTTGTATATTCATGGGTTTTGTTGTTTTAGTTGCATATCAACCAACACAGTGGATACTTATGCACCATCCCATAATACACTGACATTCATACCTTTACTGTAACTTTCCTGTCCTTGATAAACCTGATCTGCAGAAACATATTTGAATGTAAATCAATTGCTAATTGTTATTAGACTGTAATTAACAGTTTTTTGTTTTTTTTAACAAATTTTTTTTTTTTTTTTTTGCGTATTATCTGAGTGAGTAATAACTAGTATTATTGTATGTTAAAATGTGAGAAAACATCAGATTAGCAGCATTAAAAATGTTTTTATTTCATAGTTTTCACACAGTATGACAGTAAATTCATGTTTCTTTGCTTCAAAATAAAAAATAAAATTCTTCGTCTGTTCTGTTGTTTGTACATTCAGCCTGTGCTGCTCCTCATTCTGTTTGTGTGCTGCCTCTTGGCCAGGTTGTTATTGTAAATGAGAATCAGTTCTCAACTAACTTACCTGGTTAAATAAAGGTTAAATAAATAAATAAATAAATAAACGCATTGCGTCCAGCTGAGTGGACATTTTTGTCACTCCATGAAAAGCAGGTTCATAAAAAAAAAAAAAAAAATCAATCACATTGTTTTTTTCATGCCTAAAGAAGAATAAAAACAATCAGAAAAAAAAATTGATTAAGGTTCTCATAATACATACATGAAAGGGTTAAATACTGAGGACATGTTTTCCTTCATTTAATGATCTGTTTTACTGTGAATGTGTGCCATTTTGTGTTAATGCGTTTGTCTCTAGCTAAACATTTGACATGACGGTCTATAAGTGCAAGAGCTTCTTTTGTCAAATAAAACCATACAAACTAAAATGATACCATATTATATGTTATAGTTTGTAATTTGTGCAGCACGGTAAAACCAAAATAATGTTACAGTCTACATAATTATTGTAGCCCAAATGTGTTGTCTGCGTTGTTAAAACTATGTGGCGTATTAATACCCAAAATGTTAATACTGTCTTAAACTTGGTGTCAGCTCTTTATTTGCGGTTTAACTGTAGTTTATGTGATTTAAGTGCAGAGGGAGTTCTGAGCAGAGTGGCCGTTCAGACGACATGATGAGTTTGGTGGAAATAATTCTACACATCAGCATCCACTGGTCTGTCTGCAGTTGGTCTGACAATGAGCACATGAACAGATTCTGTCAGGTCCAACAGCATGAGGACAGATTTGTGCTGCTTTGGCTGAAAGATGGAACCACATGAGAAGTTTAAAAAGACAGTCCGTCAGTAAAGAAAGGAGGTTTTGTGCTCACCTGAAACTTAAATAACTGAAATAAATATTTTAATGTATTGAGTTTATGATAGAACATTTCTTTTCTGTTAATCTGGAGCGCCAGAATAAAAAAACAGAATGTTTTAAGGTTATAATCAAAATTGAGAAAAGAGAGAAATTAGTCAAAGGCTAACACAATACAGGAACTACTGAACTGTACTGACAAAACAAAACAAAACAAAACAAAACAAAACAAAACAAAACAAAACAAAACAAAACAAAACAAAACAAAACAAAACAAAACAAAAATACAACAGGAAAATTGTAATTTTTCTAAACGTTTTTTGGTTTATAATAAATACTATGAGGAATAAAAAAGAAATGGCAAAAAAGAAAAAGATTTCTCTGATACAAATAAATGAAATCCATGTCTGTGTACGTGTCTGTTTAAAATAACTGATTAATTCATTTCTGTGATCATTTAAAACATGAACTTAGTAAATTGCTTCATCTATTAAAACTGCATAAGTGGACCTGAGTGTTTTTTGACTGGTATTACCCAGGACCCTGACACATTAGGATTTTTTAATACAGTATTTAGTATTTTTACATTGCATTTTTACAAATATAAATTAGACCAGAAACAGAGAACAGCGATACGAAGTGATTTGGAACAAACTGAGACAGCTGTGAACTACTGACAGCGTGAAGCACCTGTAAAATAAATAAACCTCTGGAGAAAGCAGTTTACCCTGAGTGACAGGAATAAGGATAGTGGTCACTCCAGTGGACAGCTATTCTACTGCTGTTCTCTTGTATATTCATGGATTTTGTTGTTTTAGTTTCATATCAGCCAACACAGTGGACACTTGTGCATCATCCCACACACTGACATTGATAACATTACTGTAACTTTGTTGTTCTAGATCAGGGCTGTCAAACTTATTTTGGTTCAGTTCCATATTCAGCCCAATTTGATCTCAAGTGGGCCAGACCAATAAAATAATGACTTAAGAACTTCTAAATAATGACAAATTAAAGTTTTTCTCTTTGTTTCAGTACAATAAAACCCCTAATTAATTTATGAAAATATTTACATTTTACAAAAAAGATGTGAATAACCTGTAAAAACAGACATTTAAATTGAAAAATTAGTGCAATTTTAACAATATTCTGCCTCGACTTATTATTTATACATGTGCATTACACACAATATTCCATAAACATTTGGTAACAGGCAGAATATTGTTAAAATGTTGGAGTTTGGAACTAAAATTTGAACAATTTCTACAATGTTACGTCTCTTATTATGAACACAACTCCAGATCCCAGTGGATCCATAAATGCACCAAACATTTAGGAACAGGCAGAATATTGTTCAAATTGCACATTTGGGGTTGTTCATCTTTGTTTTTATTTATGTATTTATTTGCATTTTATTGTGAAAGAATAGTTTTGTAAATGTAAATATTTTCACAGTGTAATGTTATTTTTTTCACTTACATTTTTTCCACATAATTTTTCACAAAGAAAATTTGTCGTCGTTATTTATGGGTTATTGTGTTGTTACTTTTACTGTAGATCACACTGGTCTGTATGTGGAACCTGAACCAAAAGGATTTGGACAACCTGGACTGTTCAGGTTCATTTTTGCACTCTCATCCTGCAGGGCCGGAATGGAACCTTTGGTGGGCCAGATTTGGCCCCCGGGCCGCATGTTTGACGCATGTTTTTTTTTTGCATATTATCTCCATGAAGTGAGTAATGACCAGTATTAGAGTATGTTCAAATGTGAGAAAAGATCAGATTAGCAGCATTAGAATGTTTTTATTTCATAGTTTTCACACTGAATACCAGTAAATGTACATGTTTCTTTGCTTCAAAAATTAAATGCGTGGTGTCCAGCTTAGTGGACATTTTTGCGACTCCATGAAAATTAGCTTCATAGAAAAATTCGATTGCATTGTTTTTTTTAATGCCTAAAGAGGAATAAAAACAATCAGGAAAAAAAAATCTTGACTAAGGTTCTCATAATCCATGCATGAAAGGGTTAACATAAGGATACAACGTACCGAATGTGTTTCAATCACGTCTTACTAATTTGAATTTGATTCCGTTTGTTCAGAAATGTTCAACATTCCATGCTGACGTCACTGAACTGCCTGCTGTTAAAACCAGAGGCCTCTCTCTCACTAATGATGTCTGGATGGATGTAAAGATCTGCAAACGCGTGGAAACCTTCAGTGTTTGCTGCATTCACATGTGAGGCAGCGACTGACTGAGAGAGCGAACAGAGATCGACTGTTACGATCAAATGACTCCACCAGGGCACTTTCTGAAGTCTGCTTCACTGAAACACTGCTGCTACAAGTGTAAACCTTTTTCCATAATTGAACTGATCTTAGTTTCTCTCTCTCGTCAGTGTCTGCTTGTTCAGAAATGAGTCAACGTCTTTTAAATTCACATGGCGTGGGACATTTTTTAGTCTCAGCACAAACGATCTTTATTGATTACAAATGAAAAAAGCTACAAATGTGTCTTCATAAGTGTCCTCCATATTTTCAGTTTGTATACTCACTGTCAAGTCTTTCAGTTCATCTCACAATAAAATGTTCCAAAAGTGTGTGAGGCTGTAGTTTGTGTTTTTTACTTCTTGCATTTTGCTGAACCTTCCTCGGTAGAAGTGGCACAGACACATGCTGCCAGCTGGAGCTTATTTGGACTTTTATTCATAAGGAGGGCGTCTCGCACAGAACCCTGAATAAACACATTTTGTAATGGTTCTGCTTTTTATGTGCTCATTCTGTTCTCTAAATCAGACTGTATCTGATTTTAATTCCAAGTATGTTTGACTGGAAATGCAGCTGTACTGGTTTTAATAAATAAAATGCTTCAGTCACTGAAGCTGTAATAAGTTATTCATTGAATTATTCTTATGCAAACACTTTCTGGCTTTCTCTCCGTGTAACTGCGCAAAGACCTTTTTTAATTTTATGACTAGTAGCTTATGAACACATCGATGAGATGAAATAAAACATTCTAGGAATAATCCACCACTAATTCAATATCATTTAAAGTAGTTTATTTGGTATCGGTCCAATGTTACATTAAGTACGGAGAGTTTCACAGCAAAAGTTTTGGTATTTGAGAGGGGTTTTTTTATGTTTTGTGCTGATTAGCAGAGAAACAAACATGCCCTTTTCGTCTCTCCACTCTCACAGAACAAAGAGCCAGAGTCGTCCATAAAAGTCCCTTTAACAACACTTTACTGCCTGTTAAAAAATATGGTACTAATTACCAGTGGTACTCTGAGCTGATGGTCACCACCGTGGTTGAAATCTGAACGGCACAATTAGGAGCAATCAGAGGTTGGAAAAAAAAAAGACACTTTCATTTCCTCGAGTTTTATTATTATGCTTTTTATTTGCATGAATGGTGGAAACACAAGTCAGTATTTTTAGCAAATCAAATCAATGATGAAGCATTTGCTCTAAATTAAGACGAGTACAGATACATGCCCTCATTCGGTGACTGGGCAGCGTCAGGCCTTTCAAGACATGCAGCCAGACGTGGGATTGTACACCAATAAAATCATTTGTCTTTTCTAAAGTGACTCTCTAGAAATAGTGCATTTCATTTTTCAGCAAACATTCTCCTTATATGTTTGGACAAACTAACAGGCAAAGTGTGTTTATACGATAGAGGAAGCTCTGATTATCAAATATCTCCTTTGCTAAGGGCAAAGCTTTAAGGAAAATACATTTTTTAGATCTCTATAAGTAGACACAGGAAATAGGATTTTGGTCAAAAGTTGCTAATATACAAAATAAAGCGTGACGGATACGTGAGGTCGCCAACAGGCCTCCGTTACTGCGCTCCATTAAAATTTACTATCTGGAAAGGCAGAGTGGGGAATATATCTAAATTATTTCAGAAACATATCTCAATTACACTGTAAACATCTAAATTACTTCAGCAACGTAGTAATAGTGTCATCTCATTACTGTATCCTTTGTGAAATGTAATTATGTGAAATCAAAGGCATGAAAGGACCAAATTTAATCAAAAACATTTAGCGAGAGGCCACGAGCGCGCGCACACACACACACACACACACACACGCACACACACACACACGCACACACGGGGGGGGGGGGGGGGGGGGCTGCTACACGCCACTGACTGGAATAAACATTTTTCTTCTGTCGGCGCTCCCTTTCTTATGGCTCATTCAGACACAATAGGCACACCGTAAAACATCAAACACATGTGCACAGAGTGATGGTGGGAGGAGGAGGAGAGGAGGAGAGGAGAGGAGAGGAGAGGAGAGGAGGAGAGGAAGAGAGGAGGAGAGGAGAGGAGAGGAGAGGAGGAGAGGAAGAGAAGAGGAGAGGAGGAGAGGAGGAGAGGAGAGGAGAGGAAAGGAGGAGAGGAGAGGAGAGGAGAGGAGGAGAGGAGGAGAGGAGAGGAGAGGAAAGGAGGAGAGGAGAGGAGAGGAGAGGAGGAGAGGAGAGGAGAGGAGAGGAGGAGAGGAGAGGAAAGGAGGAGAGGAGAGGAGGAGAGGAGAGGAGAGGAGGAGAGGAGGAGAGGAGAGGAGGAGAGGAAGAGAGGAGGAGAGGAGGAGAGGAAAGGAGGAGAGGAGAGGAGAGGAGGAGAGGAGGAGAGGAGAGGAGGAGAGGAGAGGAGAGGAGGAGAGGAGAGGAGAGGAAGAGAGGAGGAGAGGAGGAGAGGAGAGGAGAGGAGAGGAGGAGAGGAGAGGAGAGGAGAGGAAGAGAGGAAGAGAGGAGAGGAAGAGAGGAGGAGAGGAGGAGAGGAGGAGAGGAGGAGAGGAGAGGAGGAGAGGAGAGGAGGTCTCTTTCCAGTGCTGTGTCCTCACTCCTCTGCCTCCACACCAGTGGTTGAACTTGCTAAAACAGTCTGGGTTTACTTTTAACGCTCGGGGGCTGATCTTTTTTTTGTTTTAAATCAGATCTTGGAAAATAAATGAAGTTTCCTCCGATCAAAACTGCATCAACGCTCAAGAATTAAAGTACACTTTATAAATTTGGTGTTTGACGGCACTTGAAGAGCTGTGAACAAGGATGTTTTAAACTGATAGTTCGTTTTAAGGGGCAGATACTAATCAATTGTTTTTGGAATGATTTTGGCATAAAAAAAGAAAACTAGAAAAATGCCAAATTGAAAAATACTTTTTAACCATTAAGCGTTCAACCTGAGGAATAAAATGCTAGTCAAAATTGTAACTTAAGGTACTTTTTAACCATTAATTTGTTCAGTTACTAACGTTCATTTTGGCAACACAGTTAGTCTTTATTAGTCATTATAAAGCAGTTACTGATTGCATGACCATATTCAACAACTGCTGGGCCAACAGTTACCCTCAATAACCTCCACTAAGAAATGGAGTTGTATCTGAATTATCCTTTGTATGACTCTTACATGTTGATAGTACTATAAGATTGGGATTCATGTAAAACATCTTACCATCTGTTTTTTTTAGAATTGCTATTTGCAGCTGGTTATTGAGGGAGAAGCATTAGTTAATGTCCTAGTAGATGCAAAAAAAGGGTCTTTAAGAAGTGCTTTATAATGACAAATAAAGAACAAATATGCTACGAATATAGAAACTACTAAGAATCTAGTTCAGGGGTCTTCAAGCTTTACAACCTAAAGAGCCATTTTTGTCTCGAAAAAGAAGAAAGAAATCTGACTGGAGCCACGAAAAAACTGTTAAAACCATCTACATTTGACCATGAGTGGCTGCTCTGCTGTAGTCTATTTGTGATTAGTTTGCCATTTAACTTTGTATTTCCAGTACAATAAAGCAATGAGTGGTGCATTTATGAAATTCTACAACTACAATAAAGAACACATTCAAAATTTGTATGATTTTGTTTAAGGATGGACACTATTTCCAAAACATAAAAGAAGAAGAGAAACGGCTCAACTTTCATGTATAGAGGCTGACTTTTAAACAGATAAAGTACAAATACATGCAAATTAATTACACTGTGTTAAAAAAAAATGTTTTTTGCAAGTTGTCTCGGTTTTTTCAACTGAATTAGGACCATTTTGCACCGCTAAATCCAAAAATGACATCTGTTTTGCTCAATCAGGTCAGGTTTTTTTGCTAATTTGATTTTGAAAAATTTGATTTTCTCACAAAATATAATAATTAATACCAAAATAAGATTGGTAAGCACACTTTATGAAACTTGTGATTTGATTCCTGTTAGGTACAATGGTGTATTCACCGCAGATGTAGCAGAATACGTCAGGCTTATTTTTGCAAGATCTTCTAGTCGAAGCCATTTCATTCACCTGTAATATTAAAAAAACCCATTAATCATAAATTGGCAAAAGCAAAATCTTCAGAACTCGTTTATTGCAAGAAATATGAAAGAATTTTGTATCATGTGATGCGAAAATGCCCATAAATGTAAGCAAAAATGTTAAAAAGACAATATGTAGCATAGTTCAGAAAGTTGACCTGATTGAGCAAAATGAATGTGATTTTTGGATTCAGCACCAAAATTATCTTAAATCAGCTCAAAAAACTTAAACAATAAATTTGTTGTTGACCAGTGTTATCTTGTATTGTATCTTGAATTTGGCAAGAAAATAATCCATTTTGGTTTATATGCTGTCAAAAAATTATTTCATTCCGTGTATAGCCTGTGCATTTTTGCAGATGGACAAAGTTAGACTAGATTTAGGCCTTTAATAATGTCGAAAAGTAACGTCCTATTCAGTTTATTTCAAACGTTCCCTATATTTTTTGACAATGGGAGCCATAAAGAAAAGCTAAAGAGCCACGTTTGGCCCATGAGCCACAGGTTGCAGACCCCTGATCTAGTTAATGGTGAGTACCTTGAAGTGTTATCAACTGCTAATACTGTACGTAGCTGCATTCAGCTGGATGAAATGACACACATGCCCCACACCCTAGAGAACCATGAACAACCAGTTTGGTTTGACTGTATTAGAAAGATGTTGGGTGAATGCTGTGTGTGGACGGACGGGGGTCAGGTGGGCCGGGTGATGGTGGTGGACCAAAGGTGAGTCTCTCAGGGGAAGTTGGTGGGGAACAAGCTGAGAGGCTGGCTGTCGTTGGTGGGCAGGGGGGAGCGGTAACCCTCAAAGTTGCGTGGGATGCTGCCACTGGTGGAACCCGAGCTGTTACTGAGGGTCTCGATGCTGCCCTCCCTCTGCAGCTCTGCAGGACGAGAGACAGAGACAAACAGAGAGAAAGAGAGACACGATACATTAGAGCAGGGGTCTCAAACTCATTTTGGTTCAGGGGCCATATTCGATCACCAGTGGGCCGGACCAGTCAAATAATAGCATAATAGCCTTGAAATAATGACAACTGCAAATATTTTATATGCAAAAAATAACATTAAATTATGAAAACATGTAAATTTTACAAACTATCCAAACAAAAAAAAAAGTGAATAACCTGAAAAAACTGAAATTTCTGAAGAAAAATAAGAAGAAATAATAATAAGAAAAATTTGATCAATGTTATGCCTCAACCTATGATAAATACATGTGCATTACAGATCAGATCTACCAAGACACAAAACAGGCAGAATATTGTTCAAATTGTACTTTTTTTTTTGGAGCCATTTCAGGTAGTTCATATTTGTTCAGGTTATTGACATTTTATTATCAAAGGAAATCAGAATTTAATGTTCTTTGCAATAAATCAAAGAGAAAAAACTGGTGTTGCCATTATTTATAGTTATGATGTCATATTATTTTTTTCACATTAAACCAAGAAGAAAATTTGGAGTCATTATTTCTAGGTTATTATGCTATTATTTTCAAGTTTGATGCCCTTGACTTTTAATTTCTTCTGCACTTTGCAAATTCATTCCACGGGCCAGACTGGACCCTTTGGCGGGCCGGTTTTGGCCCCCGGGCTGCATGTTTGACACCTGTGCATTAAAGGCATTCTACCATTAGACCAGTGCTTTTCAACCTTGGGGTCGCCTGGAATTTCTAGTAATTGATAAAAAAAAAAAAAGGCATTAAATATGTGTTGAGTTGACAGAGACAATCCTAATCCATAACAGACAAACTGTGGTTGTGAAACTGCAGCACTGTGGTTCTGTTTCTGTGTCAAATGTTCATTGTGGTCAGTTTCAGATGCTGCAGCTCTTTCATAATTCATAGTTTGAGTTCTTGTTTGTTCAGTATTAATTGTCCTCCTTGTAAATCACAGCTGGACTGACTGGACAGATCCTGACCAAGGAAAATCCAATTCTCCCTTTGTGCAGTAATCTACACCTGGATTTACTGCCTCTGTCCACAATAATAGACATTATATAGACTAAATGTTGTCTAAAATTAGCATTTATTAGCAGCATAGTATAGCAAACTACTACATGATCAAAAACAAATTAATTTTACCCAAAAATGTCTCTGTTTTGAATGTCTGGGGTCGCCAGAAATTTGTGATGTTAAAATGGGGTCTAAAGACAAAAAAGGTTGGGAACCACTGCATTAGACTCAAACTACTTTCAGCTACGTTAATATTGATATTGAGTTGATAATAATCTTTTGTTTGATGATACTTAATGAAAAATAATAGTTTTACCAAAATGTCTACATTGTGTCACATAATGAAAACAGTCAAGTGCTAAGAAATCAGATTCTGTAAGCACGATATTTGATCAAATAATTTACCCATTTAAGTTATGCTACAGTATATACTAGACAGGGATTACAACACTTCTTTACTAAGAACTTTTGAAATGTTTAGTTAAAATGTTCAGAAAGCTCCTTTCCTGTTTTTCACTATCACTGAAGAAGGTGCAGCTATCTGTCATGAGCACAGGAAGTCCACATCTGTGGGATTAAACCACATAAACTGTTATTCTAGGACACAACCAGACTGTTCAGCTTTCCAAACACGCTCTAGGTGACACTGAGCAATTCTCTGACATTTCACGCTGCTCCAGAGTCCTTCAGCTGACCAACATCCTTCACTGTGGACTGCCCAAAAAGTTCTGCATAAGGAACCTATTATTATTATTACAAGCTGTAAACCATATCTGTCAATATGTGCACAGAATGGTGTGTGTGTAAATGGCAGCGCAATATTAAGATAGTGACGCATGTAGTGATCGGTGATGTCCATCAGACGTCTTGCTATATTTATCTGCTGGTGTTGCTTGGGTGCTCTGCTGACAATAGTAATAACCTTGAAAATGTGCAACAGTACGCATCCACAGTGGAATATAATGACCAGGATACAGGACTGGAGAGAGACTATGAAGTGCATTTGGTGACAAAACCGTGGAACGACAGTGGCGCTGGGGTTGTCAAACCCAACAGGACGGCAAAAAAAAAAAAAAAAAGAGTCCAGAGAAGGGGCTGGAATTGTTGTTTCCTGTTAGACCACTTGAATTACAATATGCTGAAAAGCAATTCTGAAATTATTGCCTGTTGATGCCAAAAACTATGGAGCACTGCAGCGTTAAGACAGAAACAGCAACACTATAAAGCTTTTATATTGTATTTGTAAGGAACCATGTACAACTTTTAAATAAATGCTATTTGAGGCCTTGTACCAGAGTTAGCCTGAGGCTCATTTTCCTATGCAGTGCCATGGC
Source organism: Sphaeramia orbicularis (assembly GCF_902148855.1). Lineage (NCBI taxonomy): Eukaryota > Metazoa > Chordata > Actinopteri > Kurtiformes > Apogonidae > Sphaeramia > Sphaeramia orbicularis. The sequence goes on along the minus strand of NC_043969.1, from coordinate 1,861,055 downwards.
AGGTAACATGTAACAGAGCACAAAATGTAACATATAAAAAATAGCAGCTTAACGCTGTCTACAAGCAAACAAAAGCATGAAAAAACAGATGCCTGTAAAATGGAAAATGGAGGCTACATTTTTCAGAGTGCCAAAAACCCAACAAATCAGTCCTTTTACAGTTTTCATTTGGGCCGGTAATACTTGCCTATTCTAAAGTAGCACTAGGATTACTTTATCCCCTTCATATGTGTGTGGAGCCCTCTGAAAATTAGATAGCTCATCTGTTCTAAGGGCCCTAAAAAAGTAATGATAGAGAACATATGAGCAGCATTTTATAACCAGAAGCCAAAGACAAGGTGATAAATGGGGACAACACCATCTAATTCTAGACAGTCAATCTAGAGGCCAATAATGTGTGAGGTCTTTTGTTGTAGACACTCCCATTGAATTTTATTGGATGGTCTTTATTGTACCCAAGAAGCAATTTAGTTTGAAAACAGTAGTCAACTCAACCAACACACTTTTTAAAAATAAATATGACTAAAAACAAAACTAGATGTTGTCATATTAAAAGTTGCACAAAGCTATAAAAGCACTAACAGTCAGTCACTGCTTTGTTAAAATGTCAGCGGGAACAAATAATTCCAGTAAGGAAGGGGTCAAAACTCTGTATGGCCTTTATCCTCTGAGTGGTTCTTGATAAACTGGATAAACACAGCCACGATCTTTGACATTGGTGCCAATAGCCCCTGTTCCAGTGCAGGAACATTTCCAGGAACTTTATTTTACCAGGTGTGATTCCACTAAAATTACCCAGGTAAAAAACGTTCCCTCAAGCGCAAACTTCGCCTGTATAAAGTTCCTGAGAGGGGGGTAGGACTTTTTCGATTCCCCATAATTCTTGGGTGGTGGGGCTATGTGCTGAAGACCACTGATTGGTGAAAGACACCTGCAGCGTTCTGCACTTCACACTCCACAAGTGAAGCTACTTATGGAATGCAGCCCCATTTACTACTCCAACAGATCGACAAGATACTGAATTTTATGAAGGGTCCACAACGTTTACCTTTCATGGGGCCCACAATTGGTAGCGTTGCCCCAGCCTACGAGTGCATTGCAATAATCAGTCTGTTCGTCCAAATACACTCTGGATAATAAGCCTGGACCGCACCAAATGTATTTGATAAATATCTTTTTTTGCTCCATTTTCCAAATGAATACACTGTTTTCAGGATATTTGGCTAGCGCCTACAAGTCCATTACAACCATCTGTCTGTCCATCCGAATATGTTAAAGAGTGCATTCAGCACATACACTCAAAACAGCCTGAACCTCATTGAATGTATGCCAAATGCACTCAAAAGAAATTCAGTGTGACTTCAAGCAGTTGTGACTCCAAACAGCTGAGCCTTTTCAGGAACTTTGGGGTGTGGTGGAAACACTAAGCACGCAGATTACCAGGAATTATTTTACCCAGGTAAAGAAGTTTCTGGTAATAAAAATTTCTTGGAATCTGGTGGAAAAGGGGCCAATGACCTTTAGTTAAATTTCAACAGTCTTTCCCAGCCAAGTTTTTGCTAACCATGCTGAGGTTGCCAAACCAAAAAAAAAAAAATCACAGTAAAAATGAAAACCGACTCAATAAAAGACAAATAAAACAGTGTTATGAGTGATCTGATGATGTTAAAAACCCCTGAACTTTCTCAAAAACCACTGGACTTCTTGAACAAGGAGTCAATGTTGGGTTCAAAAGACACTTTGTGGACAGTAGTGATACAAACACTACAACATGAAGGTTTCAACACAAGTTGATAAATCTCTGTAGATTTGTCACCATTTATTTTGTTCTAGAAGAGAGACTACGTTAGACAGGAAAAACCAGGGTCAGAGCTACAAGTAGCAGTCTAGCAATCTAGAAGTCCATTTCAGGCAACCACACGACCCTGCGGCACCCAAAAGCCTTTTTTTCTCTCTTCAGATATACCTTAGTTGTATCAAAATTGGATGCTCTGATTACCTGCTTTTTTAAAGACTCTAAATACAGCTCTCAAATGAAAGTTATGATGTAGCTGTTTTCTGCTCTGATGGACGAGTTCTTTCCAGTATCAGCTTAAACAGTTTCCACTGCTGCAGCTTTAACTGTGCCAGAAACTAAGCAATAAATTCCTCTTGTGTTGGAGGTGACACTGAACTGCACACAGCTGTCAGTCAAACTCCAACTGCAGAACCCAGCAGTGACCTTCAGATGAACACAATGGCTAATTAGCTTAAAGAGTCTTTGCAATTTCATGACATGAAACCGCATGCATGTTTAATAGGTTCTGCAGATTTCCAGATTCCTTTATGGATACTGTCTTTGCCATGGTGGGTATACAGGAAGTGGGAGCTTCTTACTGAGCCCAGGAAACCCAATACAAACCACAACTGTTATTATCCCGGCTAACACGCAATGTGCCACTCTGCTGTGTTATTCCAGCCCACCACCCCTCCCTCTGGTTTAATTCCCTGACACTACATGGGAGAAACACTGCAGTAATCCTGCAGCAAGGTAAGGATTCACCCTCTTCTGTATTCTGATGATGTCCAGAGCTGATTAATTGCAAAGGGTGTAAATGGCTTGCAAATGTACTGGAGTTTTTATTCTGATGCATTCACACTTGGTTCACTCAACATATAAACAGTTCTCTTGAAGGTCAATGCTTTCCTTCATCAGATATGTAAATTCTGCCAATAACTTTGTAAAGGGAAGGAATGTTTGTATTGTTGTTTATGGATGTACTCTGTCTTTTCTTTCAAATATATGTGCAATATCATGTGATGTAGACTACACAAAGACAGCGCACAACACAGAGATACTCTCACATGAAACTCTCACAAACATTTCACATTTCATTGTTTGAAGTTACACATATACTTGTGTTTAAGCAGAGCTGTATTTTTTTAATTCCAGCACCAGTGGTTATTCTTATTACTACTGTCACACACACAATTAAAATAATATTCTAGACAATAGCGACAAGTATTTAGTGCTCCTCTCAGGATTCTTCTTTTTGGTTTAAATAATGTTTACAAAAATGTTTTTTTCCCAAATGCTTTTTCCCTACTGCATCAATGTTTGTTGGTAGATATTTTTCCATAAATAAACTATGTCCCAAATTATGATGACTATAAGTCCAATCTCAAGATGTAAGGTTAAAATATAGTTGTATTTAGAAAGAGGTGGATAATAATCTTAAAATGGACAGAGGATAAAGCCAATAGTTCTATTAAACTAAACAAATATAAAGCAAGGTGTGTTAAGTTGCTCAGTGCAATACAAATATTCAAGAACTGGCTCTAGAAAGGGTGAAAGTATGGTATTTTGTTATAGAATTTACTTTGAAGAAACAGACATAAAAAAAAAAACAACAAAAAAAATGGAGTCATTCTCACAGGATTATAATTGTCACACACACATGTTGCCAAGATCTGTGGAGCACCATTTAATTCATTTGGTGAAAAGACAGTTAGTAGTTAAACACTCTGGATGAATCTTCTAACATGGCTGCAACCGTCAGAGTGGAATGTGCAAACATCTCCTGATAAATTGTGTTTTTATTCTATCAAGGCTGCAATCTAATGTCAAAAAGTACTTCCAGCTGTAATTGTTGTAGAAGCCAAATGATACTGACTGGTAGTGGTTTATGGATCAATACTGAAATATTGATACTTCCGAAGGCAGTGTTTCCTGTTCTAGAATCAGTCATATTAAAAGGTCCATACCTAAACTCAGAAGTTTGGGATAAATGTGGATATTATCATCAACCCACACAGAAGAAAATACTTGTGCTATCACAAGGCAAATAAATTACACCTGGATGATAGAAAATCCTTCTCGTTCCAACGGCCACAGTCATGTGAAGTGAAGCTCCATATGGTAAACATTCAGTGTTCAGTTTGTGTATTGATGTTTACACAAAGGAAATTCAAACCTAAAATCAATCTAAAAGCTGGCGTTTTATTGAAATGTAAATTATTAAGTCAGGGAAAAAACAAAAAAAAATGTATATATATATATATATATATATATATATATATATATATATATATATGTATATGAGTGAGATTTGTGTGAATCACGTCAATTCAATGACATATTTTCAAATCGGTGAGGTTGAAATGACCGTTGTAATGCCCAAACTCTGCATGAATCCACTTTCAAAAATGATGATAATACTCTATCACCTATAAGAAGTAGTACTGATGATAACCAGTCTGAGTTTCACCTGGTGTTGGATCAGAAAGGAAATGAGTTGTATCACACATGACTACTGACTGGTAAGCAGCAGCACTGTTCACTTTTTGAACACACATCCATACAAAAATCGAAGTGTGCGCACACGCACACACACGCACACGCACACACACACAGACTCACACCACAGTGCTTGGGTTTATCGGTAAGAATATGGGTCATCTGTAATGATATCAATTTTCCAGCCACGGCTCCAGGCAAGCAGAGACAAGTGCTGGAGCCAGTAAGACTGATTCTCGGCTCCAGCTGCAGATCTCCGGCTCCTCACCCTGAAGCCGACAAAAACCAGTGTGACACCCAGGGGTCTAACACCAACAACAAACTTTACTACTTCACTGTCCACAGAGGTAGTAACAACGTACAAACTGCTGTACTTTAGTAGTCTTCACTCTTATGACAGCTAATGACGTTTACTCCTTACATTCTAACAAAAGTATCTGTACTTGATGATCCTTACACTGTCAAAACAGGGCCATGACTTTGGTTTTAATCTATTTGGGACAAAGGTAACTAGGCTAAAGCAGTGTAAAAGACAAAACAGACTTCAAATGATCACTGGACTGCAGAGAAAGGACGTCATGATGTGAGTACAGCTGCTGAGTTTCAAAAACTGATTCGCACATCGTAGCTAAGTTCATGTTCATTATTTTCAGTACATTATGGTTTTATAATTTTTCTGAAGTGAGAATGATTTGATATTCTTCACCATATTCATATAATGTAAAGTTTAATTAGGTTTGTACTGAAATGGTCGGTAGGAATGTCTTTCTAATGTCCACTTCTGACCTTTACACCAGTAAGAAATTAAATCAGTACTTGTAATTTCCTACACAAGCATCTGCACTTCTGCCTGGGTAACCATCACGTCCACTTTGACCTCTGACCGTCTGGAAATAACAAAAATCAATAGATTAATTCTTCTTATAGTTCTCTACAGTTGGATAGCTCATTTTGTCCTCCTCTGTTCAGGTCAGTCCTTCACATTCAGACCGTGTCTGCGAGCCGCCAGCCCCTCCCACCTACAGCTAGCCTTTTTACCAACTGCTAGCCCAGCTGGAGCTGCAGTGTTGCAGTGTTATTGTAAGCTGCTGAACACCCCAGTAAAGCCCTAAAGGCCCTTTCTAGTGCTGCCTAATCCACTTCATTGTATGACGCCTACCAGCTATTCAACCAGTCTTAACCTCTCACGCCCCTGACACAATCCCCTAGCGCTCTAATGTTGGGGATCTTTTCCATTGGGACTGATGTCACTAGGTAAAGTAATATGGTTATTTACAAGGTGGTTTTGTTCAGCGTGATGTGTAGATAATGCTGTTCTGGAGGGAAGCCAATGAAGAAATGGAAACTACTGTGGGCTTTGACTGATATGGGCTTTTAAAGGATGGCTGATATATAATTTCTGCTTATAGATAGTGGCATATCTTTAAATACGACATTTTCAATGCCAAAAATAATACACAATTGAAGTTTGAAAGCTGATATCAACATCTTAACTGTAACCATTTGGATGTAGCAGGCAGTGTTGGTCTTCTCAGAGGAAAAGCTCCTAAAAGGTTCTAATTTAAATTTGAAATATTGAAAATAAAATATAATAATAAAACTGAGCATCTCATTAAGTACTTGGTAAAAAAGAATTAGTAAAAATAAATTGCCTTGACTATTTGAAAACCTGTTTCAAAAACAGCTCATTTTACTGATTAGATCATTTCAAGACTGTGTAGGTAGATCACAGATCATATTAACTAGTATTAACTACTGAAGCTGGCAACAAAACACTGCTGCTAAATGCACATCTGTTGTATATAGTATATTGTAGTATAAGTTCAACTCTAATGACTTACACGTAATGCAGTTTTGTATATATACACATTATTGACATATGATGAGTGTGAAGGTACAGCTGCTAACTTAGGTGGATTTTTAATGACTGGGTTGTGTAAATTTTCTTATAAATCTTTGTAATAAATTCAAACCCAATATCTGAAAGTTTTAAAAATTGCAAATCATATTTCCCATTTCAAAATTCCATTCTTCTTCAGTTTTCTCCTCCCATTTTTTTCACTCCATGTTTGACATCTGAGCACCGATATATTTATTATGTTTCTTTGTCAATAAATGGTTTTAAATCCAGTATATTGCATTTTGACAATATGTTTTCTTATATTGTCAAATAACTACCAGAAGGATTGTAAGCATGGCTGCAGTGGCTGTGTGCTCCAAATAACAAAACAAATGAATCTGTCAGTTTAGTTTAGAAATTCTCAATGTATATTTTAGAAAACAGAATAGGGGCAATGATATGGGAACACACCTTTTTCTATACTTCTTTTTTATATTCAGACTTGGAAAAAAACTCAGATCCAAATTTTTCAATAATATGTAAACAGTTTGACATGGTTAACTGTAAAATCTAGATTGAAATATTGAAATATTTTTTATTATCATTTATTCGTAACATTATAGCAACACAAACTCCAGAAACTACTGACATAAAACTGTCATTTTTTGCTGATCAACATAATTATTGTACAAGACAAACCAGTGAAACACGGTGTGCTCTGCCTTTAGGCAGAACAAACCAGTTACGGCGAACTGTTTATTATTGGGCCATGGTTGCATGGAATGGATTGCCAAAGTTTGTGTTGTTGGCAAATAATAAAAAATGTTTTCAAAAGAAATTAAAACTTTTTTTGTTTACACAGCAGGCATGAAATGGAGGGAGTATTGCTAATATTGAAAGATTTCTTATGATTTGTATCAGACAGCTGTTGTTTGGTGAAGAAGTACGAATGTATAGTACTTATTTTGTTTGTTTATTTATTTTTATTGCATTGGGCTGTTGTATAAGTCCTGTTTGTGTGTGTGTGTGTGTGTGTGTGTGTGTGTGTGTGGGGGGGGGGGGTCGTGTATGGTGTAAGATTAATGTAAAATAATTAAAATTGTGTGTGTGGGGGGGTTCGTGTATGGTGTAAGATTAATGTAAAATAATTAAAATTGTAATGTACTGTAGAGGAGACCCCAGGAAGAATGGCAACTGATGATTCAGTTGCTAATGGGGATCTTAATAAATGAAATGAAATGAAATGTAGGAGCTCTGGTAAATGAGAACAGTCTGAATTTGGATTTAAATGAACTTCAAATCATTTTCAGATGTTTATAAGACTCATTCCTGTCTGTGCGTGTCCTGTTTTCTATGACATAGACAGCTACTGTGGATTTGGGTTTTCCAGTGGCTGTAAATAGCATCTGACCATCATGACACATTGAAATAAAATGTTGTGTGGTGCTAAAATCTCTAATCATGTTGCTGCTGATGTTGACTCTGTACATCCGCTGTGACTGGAGCTGTGTTCTGGCATCGCACCAATGGCTAGACTTCAAAAGGCAGAGCAAGTCAACACAAGATACAGAGTTGAAAAAGTTATCAGTCAAACAGCAGCGGATGCCTCGGCTGGAGATAGCGACAGGAGCTTTTTTGGAGTCAGGAGTCTTGGCATCCAGATTTTGATTTTTTTTAAAAACGTGTCCTCACACAGTTTGACAGAGAGAGAGAGAGCACACCAAGGTTATAATAATAGGGGATTTTTCATTCTAGTTTAGTTTTATTTCATTTTGACTTTTTTTTTTCTCTAATTCAGTTAGTTTTAATTTGTTTTTAGAGCAGGTTTGCTAGTTTTTAGTAGTTTTCATTTTTTTTCTAAATGCTTAGTTTTAGTTCAGTTTTGTTTTTTGTTTTTTTTTTTAATATCTTTTCTCTTCTTCGTCGTATTCAAATAAATCCCAGACAGGACTCTGCTGCTTTCTCCCAGTTTTAGTCTCCATGTTTCCAGGTAGAGTGGGGACCAGAAGACGACTGGAAACCACAAGTGAACACAAGTGACGGACCGTTAAATATTGTATGGTGCCTGCAGATAAAATTGCTAGAGCGAAATAAATCACTTTCGTATCAATCCAACGTTGACAAAGATGAAAATGAAGGGAATTTTATCCATAACTTTTATCCATTTTAGTTAGTTTTGTAAACACACAGTACAGTTTCAGTTAGTTAGAATTTTTTTCTTTTAATTATAGTTTTTATTTATCTCAGTTAATGAAAATGTTTTTACAATTCTAGTTTTAGTCATTTCGTTAGTTTTTGTTAACAATAATAACCTTGGAGCACATATATAATAATGCGATGACCTGTTAATACCTCATCAGCCAATCGAACAAACAGAACACAGAAAATCATCACAAAACAGTTGAGTGTGCACCCTCAGCTGTGAACAGGCCTTAATCCTCTTATACTGTCACACAAAAACACAAACACAGACTTCAGAAAACACACCGACTTTCAGTTTCATACAAACACACAACGAAAGGAAAGCAATACTGAACTGGGAACTGGAAAAGAACACAAGTACATTACAGTTGTATAGTTTAATCCTATTTTGAATGAAACTTTCCCTTTTCTTTAAATAATTTCAACAGTAATGACATTACTGTTCTCACTGCAATAATTACACAGAGCAGCAAACACGCACATATCGACTATGAAGTTAGACCAAAAAAGAAATGGGATGTAAACAAGACAGTAAATCAATAAAACATTTCTAAGCTAAGATAAAGATGCACTAACTAATTCCAGCTTCAGTCCTGTCACATGTATCACATGGTCTTGATGGACAGATAATGAAACACTTTTAAGTTTATCTTGAGTTTGGATTGAATTATCAAACAGCCAATTTAACATCATAAAGAATGAACTTTCTAATATAAACAGGCCAATTAAAATGTTTCTTACAAAATCTTGATGCACAGGAAAAATCACTAATTACAGTTACATCAAAGTTTAATAGAGATTCATTTGTGTTCTGTGACAGATGTGTTTCTGCTGGGATAGTTTGGACAATAGTCTTCACTCTTCCTCATAATCTCTGAACTCCATCCATATTAATATCAATCTGCAGAGTTGTTTACAGCCTGTCTGATCATGTGACTGCTTGTGTTTCTTCTGAAAGCGCAATCACTTTCATTACAATTCAACAAAAAAGGCCTGGATTATTTTTTATCAGATAATCTGACATAGGATCAGATTTGAGGTCGTCCATGACTTTCTTGAAAAATAAAAAAAAATCTTAGTGACCATTAACAATCTATTTTACTGAATTATTTCCTCTATTATGTCACCCTGGAAATTCTAATCCTGTTTTTTCATGCTCTGATGATACTGTCTATCTATCAGAGACGATTTCTCTCAGACTGCAGTGGAAGCTCGGCTTCCCCTAAAATTACGAAAATTAAATGGTTAAATCTGTTCGGTTGTGTTGACATTTCATCAGCTCCAAATGTGTCAGAACACGTTCATCTCACAGACGAGTTCGTTCAGAATCAGCTTTATCACAAATCAGCGGACTCAGTGTTGTTCACTTCTCCTCCATTCTCGTGTCTGTGTTTTCTCATTCCATCTCTGCTCAGTGCATTTGTCCGTAGACGCTCAGCGTCCATGCACTTCAATGGGACTGAGTGGAACTGGTTTTTTCATTGACTCTAAACTGGACGGTAATTGGATAAATGCCACCACTTTGTCCCGCCCCCGAACACCTGGCGTTTTTGGGGGTGAATGGAGCTGTGGGCGGAGCTCGGCTGGGCCGGATCCTGGGCTTCCACGTGCTGATTGGACGATCAGTCGAAAGGCTGAATCCCGTTTGATTGACAGCTGTTTTCAGATCTGCTACTTCACTGACACAGTTCAGTTTAATACCGTCACACATTCTGCTGTGAAATCACAGAAACCACTACCAAATTACTTGTTCATTTCTTGCACTGTAAATAAAACACACTCATTGTATTTCCTTGTTTCAATTTAACATAATTTCAGCGTTTTCTTGTTTACGTGGTACAATAAGATCACTGAGCATTTTCTCAAAAAGGAACAGAGGGACGAATTTATGTTAAAAAAACTAGACCATTTTTTTTTTTTTTTTGTAAGCTGACAATGAGCCTCTCCTGTCTGAAAGACGAGCAGCTGCCACTGATATGAATAATAACCTATGGTTTTGGTCAGGAGGTGACTGTGTATGGTGAACAATACAAATTGTTTGACTTTAACACCAGTGTCCTGTCATGCAACAAACGCTCCTCAGGATTTCACACATTTCAATGAGCTGTGGATATACCATTCTATGCTGATACATATACAGTCACAGAAAAAATATTAGACCACCCTTGTTTTCTTCAGTTTCCTGTTCATTTTAATGCCTGGTACAACTAAAGGTCCATTTGTTTGGACAAATATGATATCAACAAAAATAGCTCATAGTAGTTTAATTTCAGAGCTGATATCTATCCATTTAACATGTTTTCTTGATAAAAACAAAAATCGCTTCAGTTCTTACATCAATATCTATGGTGACAAAAACACTGACAAAAACAGTGCTTTTAAGCATTCCCTGTTTTCTTTTCTGTCTGTTTTAGTCACATGACATTGATTGCATAACCATTGTTTTTGATGACTTTTGATGGTCTAATAATTGTTTCCATGACTGTATATATTTACTGTTATATACATATACAGAGTGGCTGTTGCCAATTGTACCTACAAAATGTGAACTCAAACAGGAAAACATAAGTGGGCCTTAAGTTTTTATTTCAGGCTATATCCTGTTGTAAATCTTAGTGCTCAGTTTGAAATTATTGCTTGGAAGTGGTTTTATATTTTGGCTGTTCACATTGTTTTTTTTTTATGTGGCCAGTATCAGATTCAAGTGTTAAGTGGTCATTGTCTAGAAATGATAAAATGGTTCCAAGTGTAAAAGAACAAGAAGTATGCAAGCTGGTGAATTCAATTATGAGTAGAATAGGGATGAGCAGAAGAGGAAAAAGAGAGACAAACTGTTACATATGGATTTTGAACAGGAGCTGATGTCCATGTTTGTATTCCTGCAGTAACTCCCACCAGCATTATGTCAAATGTTACCCCAGAGTGGCATAAAAATCACATGAAATCCAACATGACTGTTTAGGCTGAGGTTTTATAGCAAAAAATGTGATCTTTATCTGACACAGGACTGCGTATGGAAGTGGCCTTAATCAGAATTAGAGGTGTGTATTGGTGAGAATCTGGCGATACAACACAAATCACAATACTAGGATCACAATATGATATATCACAATATATCATGATACTGTAAAAAAGGCAATTTTTTTTTTTTTTTTTTTTTTAAGATTATTTCTTGGAAGAATTGAATTGCACCAGAAATATGCACAAAAACTAAACACATTTTATTTGATCACAACACAATCTAATGCTATATCACAACATTTTTCTCAGTCTCCTGGTTTTCAAAGGAACTACCATCTGCCTGTCAGACAGTAAGAAGTGCTTTTAGGATGATTCAAACAACCATTATTTAATAAAAGTGTTAAATAATAATTAATAAGATATAAACAATAAAGAAAACCCAAAAACAAAAATGAACCTCCACCATATCTGCATTTGAATAAATACCTAAAAATATCGATACAGTACTTTTTAATATCGATACAGTATTGTGAAATGAAACATCATGATACACTGCAGAACCTATATTTTCTAACCCCCCAATCAGAATAGAAAAAAAAAATGATTTGGGGTGTTCCTTTTTCTTGCAATCCAAATGATGTTTTTTTCTGTGTTTTACTTTAAACATAAATACACATTTGAAGATGATAAATAAAGGGAAAAAAGTCCAATTTAAGCAAAAACCAATCAGATTTTGGCCGTTTACCTGCATTCTGAATGCAACCTTTCCTTTTTCAGTAGCTAATGTACTCAGTTTTACTCACAAAAGTGCTGATCCAAACCTAGTATGGCGAGAAAAAAAAGAGTAATAAAACGAAATTAACTTTGATTCATTTTTCATTTTTGTGAGTGCATTCATTCATAAGCAGAGGTACTTAATAAACACACACAGGGCACTTCCTGCCTGGCAGTGTGTCTGCTGCATGTTGTGGTGAGTCTTGACTCACCACTGAGAGCTTGGATCAAAGAGCATACAAAGGAGCTCTTAATCAGAGGCTGTGTGCCAGCAGGGCTCGGTACAGTCCCATCCATCCATACATTCAGCCAACCGCTCCCTCGCTCTCTTGCTCCCTCGCTCCACCTATGGCTCTCTCTCCCCCTGAGAGGCTGCCTGGATGGGGGCAGTAACCCATAGTGATGGTATACTTATCCCAGCTGATTGTTTTTGTGTTTTAACTTTAATCTCACCGTTGGCCCCAGCTGGCTCTGATTAGCGTTCTCACGTCATACTCCAACCCCCAATGGTCTCACAAAAACACTTACACTGAAGTGCATACACACACTTAACGATGTTTACAATTAGTTTCATGCATACTAGTGTTTGACCATATTTGGCTTTTTTTCAATGCTGGTACCACTGTTTATTTTTAAACCCAACCACATACAACCAGCGTTTGTGTTGAAGCACTACTGTCACATCACACAAGATAAAATAATTATTCTAAAAAGTTTTTCTCAGGATTCTATTTTGGGGCAAGACACAAGCTGTCCTTGTGATTCGGCTAATATTAGGTCAGATCCCAAGTTAAAAGGATCTGCACTGAGGAAATTATGACTAACTGAAATAGTGTTGGGTTGTACAAGAGCTGCAATTGGTTCTTACATACAGTACATTACGTACATTGGAGTCCATATGTTTAATCATTGGATTTTCTTTCCAGAAATTGATATAAAAACTATGCTTATTTGGTTTTCATTTTAAAACATAAATATCAAAATGGTTTTGTTTTTAAAACACATTGTATTTGGGTTGGATGGGTAAAATACAACTGTTCAACTCTGTTTTCCTTACATCAGTAGCATCTCAGTGATAACAACTCAGTTCAAACCAATCTGACTCCCACTAGCTAAAAATCACTTGGTGAAGATGGATTTGGATGCTTCAAAAAAAAAAAAAAAAGATTAGACTTAGTTTCCCTTCTTTCTCTATTTTTTTTTTTGGAGAAAATGATAAAATCACTTTGTAACACACATAAAAGAGAATGTTCTGAGACTTGGTGAGGCCATTTACAGGACAAAAATGAGAATTTCTGAAAAAACAAACAAACAAACAAAAAAAACAACACTGACCAAAACATACACAGGCCACTCAAAAAATTATTATTTTTGATTTAAGTTAGTGGCATGTGACAACTTAGACTACCAGCACACCAACACCATACGTTGTTTCAAATACTGTAATATTAATAGGAAGGACTGAAAGTGTTGGTCAGATTCACTGAGTAAGCCCTTGCGCTGTTCAATCCTTAGAAAGCTGTCCAGTTGGACGACTGAACCCACATTAGTGGGAAAGCTCATTAACATCTACCAGAGATCATCCTGATGGACTGTGAAAAGCCAGGCTTAACACACCCTCCTGTGTAAAGGACAGTGCACATTAATGCTATCACAGCGCCAGAGTGGAGGAGGGTAGACACACAACATCAACATACAGTTTATCAGGATGAGTGAGTGCAGGGTTCACATCAGGCACTCGCTGGATGATGAAACCTCGACCATTTCATCAAACGCTTGTGACAGGTCTCCATCAAACTCTGTTTATTGCATTTTTTGCTGCTGTATTGTATTGCTATTTCAACTAAAATATTAGTCTATATGTTTACTGAACAAGTATTGTCAATAGAATGAGTATTTTTAGAACGCTGCTATTGTAAAATGGATATGTGGGATTTTAACTTAATTTGTTATTGAAAGATGTAATACTTTTTGACTTTCCATAATAGGGATGAGGTAATTGGAGTGGATGTAGGAAACAAAAATACAGCAATTTTCCATCAGAGCAACTAAAGAACTTGAGTTAAGGTAAGTAAAACATCATGTTTTGTTTTTCCTTCACATCATTGCAAACTTTTCCTGTATTAAACCAAACCCTGGTATATTTTCTTAACCACATGCTGTTAAGTACAGGGCCCAAACATAAAATTATTAGCATTTCATAGTTACATAATACCCCCCCCAACAAACACAGTTATTATAGTCATTCTATTACTGCAAAATGCCATCAGTTCATGTGCTGACACATTTCTTGATTGTTTGGTCTACAAATTGTGAAAAATGTCAAAATTAAAGAGGCACTGATAAGACAATTTTGATTTTTTTCCTTTTTTAAAAAAATCGCTCCAACCTTACCTGAAGATTAATTTTAGACTTGACAATTAATTATTAATTGACTATAACAAATAAAATGCTGTTAAAAACCTAATTAAAAACATTGGTATAGAATGTATTTTTGGTTCAGAAGTTGGCGAATATACAAACTGTATCCATGTTTTGAAGAAACGTACAAAAGGCGAATAAGTGAGAATGAGAGGCTTTGAGCAGTTTAAAGAACACAGAAACAGTGTCCACGTACTGCTGAGTCCACTGAGAATGGACGACAGCCTCATGCTTGAACTCCACAGGGTAAACCACAGTCGCCCGCTGTTCCCATGAATCATGATACTCAACAGGTTACGTGATTAAGGAACAAATAAAAAGAAAGTAAGTGATTCATGGCTGCAGCTCAAGACCCTGAGCAGCGACTTTCTCTTGGTCTTGTCTATATTCTCAGTATACCAGTGCCATATGCACAGCTGACCACAACTTTCCCAGTGGCTGCTCATTAGAGTGTGTTATAAAGGGTGCCAACAACAGGCCGGGACACTCCTGACACTCTATGTGGGCCGCTTTGAATTAGGCCACTAATGAAAACCTAGTGGTGACCCAGCCTTTGACTGGCTACTCAACCACAGCAGACTGACAGACTGCTGCACCACTGGACACTGTATGGTCCTGTTTTTATAGGCTGACTGCTGCTCTGAGGCATGGGCTGAAACACAGCAACTACAGAACCAGGCCGCGCAATCACATGAGGAACAGAAGAAGTGAAGAATCTCTGACACTGCATGTCAAGTTCAATTTACAGATTCTGCAAACATGTCCGACTAACTGGGGTTTAACTGCAGATTATATGATGTGATAACTTTCTTAAGAATGGCAAATTATAATACAGAATAACATAAACTGATTATGACAACAAAATCAGTCATCAAATTGGAAAAATGGCCAAGAAAGTAAAATTGATTTGGCAGAAAAAACAAAAGAAAATAATTAATGATTACCCAAGCTGTCTGTTTTGATTCCACATGTAGTTCAGTTTTGTAGTTGTATTTTGTTCACACTTTTCTTATTCATTTTAGATCAGGGGTCTCAAACATGCATCCCCAAATGCAGCCCACCAAAGGTTCCAATGCAGCCCCTGGGATGAATTTACAAAGTGTAAAAATTCCACAGTCAAAGCTGTGGAACTCATTTTAGTTGCGGTTCCACATACAGACCAATATGATCTACAGTCAAATAATAACAGCAGAAGAACCGACAAAAAAGAATGACTCCATATTTTTTTCTTGGTTTGATGTGAAAAAAATAATATTACATTATACCTATAAATACTGAGAACCTGAAATATTTGTCTTTGTTTTAGTGCAAAAAATAACATTAAATTATGAAAATATTTACTTTTTCAAACTATCCTGTAACAATAAAATGTGAATAACCTGAACAAATATGAACAACCTGAAATGTAGAAAGAAAATTCAGCACAATTTTAACTATTTATCTGCCTGTTACTAAGTGTTTAGTATCTTTGTAGATCTGATCCATAATGCAACTGTACAAATGATGAGTTGAGGCAGAATATTGTTAAAATTGCACTTATTTTTCTTAAGAAATGTCTGTTTTTTCAGGTTATTCACATGTTCTTTGTTTGGATAGTTTATAAAAGTAAGCATTTTCATAATTCCATGGGGTTTTCATGCACTAAAACAAACACGATAATTTGTAGTTGTCATTATTTTTTATTATAGGTTATTATGCTATTATTTCACTGGTCCAGCCCACTTGAGATCCAGTCGGGCTGAATGAGGCCCCTGAAAGAAAATGAGTTTGAGAGCCCTGGTTTAGATACTGTCATCTCAAGTCTAATTAGACATGAATAAATACTGTGATCCTATCAGTTCGTCAATCATCTATGCCGATATATCCACCTTCCTAAGTTGTTTATGCAGAGTAAGTTTTGTAAAATTTCTGTCTTCTTTAATGTCAAAGATGTACAAAAATGCTTGTAGCTCAGCAGGTAAGAGCAGCAACAGTAAGCACATTTAAAAGGTAAACCTGCATAAGCATTTCACAAGCAAACTGTACTGACTAAAAACAAGTCCAGTCCTTTCAAACAGCCTAACCTGAACTAACAAAAAAAAAAAAAAAAGAAATACAAAAATACACAAACATATGCATGTGTGCATGGTTTGATGTTATTTGACAAGCATGTGGGAAGAACCCTGTCAATAGATTTGGACAGGAGGGCTGGTCTCAGCTGAAAGAGGCTGCTGGTGTTGGTGTCCGCTGAGAACACTGATGGACAGCACAGCGTCAGGAGGCTGTCGCTCATCATCACATCACATTTGTGACCCTGTCCCACAACTATGCCAAGGTAAGGGCCATGAGGACACTGCTGCTGAGCACAAAAAGCGTCCGTGTATGAGGTGAAGTCTATGTTGGCACAGAAGTGTCATGTTCTTCATTTACTCTGATGCCATGTCCCACTTTCGGCACCTATGGAACTCTGCTTGGCTCAAAAGTGTCATTGGATATTTTCATTGACTATTCCAAAGGGTTTTAAAATGTGTGTGTGTGTTTCATGCAAGGTTATTATCGTTAACGAAAACTAACGAAATGACGAAAACTAGAATTGTAAAAACATTTTCGTTAACTGAAATAAATAAAAACTATAATTAAAAGAAAAAAATATATAACTAACTGAAACTGTATTGTGTGTTTACAAAACTAACTAAAACGGATAAAAATTATGTATAAAATTCCCTTTGATTTTCGTCTTTGTCAGTGTTGGATTGATACAAAATTGATTGATTTCGTTCTAGCAGTTTTAGCTAGCGAAACCATACGACACTTGACGGTCCGTCACTTGTGTTCACTTGTGGTTTCCAGTCGTCTTCTGGTCCCCGCTCTACCTGGAAACATGGAGACTAAAGTTGGGAGAAAGCAGCAGAGTCCTGTCTGGGATTTATTTGAATACGACGACAGAGAAGAAGAGGAAAGATATAAAGAAACTAAAACTGAACTAAAACTAAGCATTTAGAAAAAAACGAAAACTAATAAAAACTAGCAAACCTGCTCTAAAAACTAATTAAAACTAAGTGAATTAGAGAAAAAAAAGTCAAAACTAAATAAAACTAAACTATAAGGAAAAATCCTAAACTATTATAACCTTGGTTTCGTGTGGAATTTTTTGCAAATATTTTTATCTGCAAGTTAATGTTGTGTTATAGTGTTGCTCTGGCTCCAGCCACTGTACTGACGGGAGAACAAAGTGAGTGCTATTGTCTTACCATAGCACAGTTAAAACCTAGAACCCTAGCATCTGTTCCATCTGCTAATAGGAAATTAATAGCCAGCTTGTTAAGCATTTCATCCAAAGTTGTACACTGCCCTGAGCAAGTTACTACAAATAAGCAAACTACACAAAAATACAAACCATAACTATTATTATATACTTATTATTAAATGGCTATAATAGTAATAAAACACACATGACACATATAGCAGAGCTGCTGCTCTGTTGCTCTCTGTGGGCTTAAACTTTAATGATGTTTCACCTCTGGCTGCTTCACAGTCAGTGACTGTGCTGACAACTGATGAAAAACACCTGCTGTGACAATGACTGGCCACAGCTGCATTAGGTTTGGAGGTTACACTATAAGAAACAATATTCAGCTGCCTTGTTTGGTTCAAGATGTCTAATCTCTGCTTATTGAGCATTTGATTTTTTTCTCTGAATCTGTCATTCTACAAAACTAATGCAACTGAAAAAAAAGGGATAATTGTAACATTTATGCATTCTTGTGTGCTCAAATGTAGTGTAACTGGAAATGATAAGGACATAGCTACAGTTTTCCTGCCCTCCTTAACATGGATATATTTCTAAATAGGTATTTTCCCTCTTTGTTTTTTCCAAAATTTTGTCAATGTGATGTTTGTTTTCTAAAATATATCTGTAACCTATAGAACACAAAAATGACTTCAAACTGTTACAAACATTCACATAAACCACTGTTTCGGGTGGACTTTAAATTAATGACACTGTTGACTCAAATAATATTGGATGTTGCAGATGCAGCTGACACACAAGCTTTAACCTAACAGCTGGGAAGCAGCGACAAGTTAAGTTACTTACCGGTATGTTAACCGAACTGTGTTGGTTGAGGTTTCTGAAGTGTATTGTTTACATTATACAGATTTCATCATAACACTAGTACATGTGTCACTGCTGACCGTGATCTACTGCAGGTCGTACACTGAGTTATAAACACCATCCTAAAGTACGTCTGATGTGACTGTTGGTTCAGGCATAGTCATATACAGATGCATGGTAATTAGACAAAGCAAAAATAGGTATGAAGACATTTTTTTTTAAAAACTTCCACTTTAGTAGGGATTTGAGTGACCTAAGGTGACATTTACTTGAGATGTGCAAAGAGAGAAAAAAGTTATTGCAAAACAACAGCATTGGTCTGATCATTAGCCTGAGCTCGTAACTTCTGCTGCTGCTGTCTTGGCCAGGACACTCTTACAAAAGAGATTTTTAATCTCAATCAGCCTTTTTCCTTGTTAAATAAAGATTAATAAAATAATAATAAAAAATTGTTTGACAAGACTTTTGTACAGACTAAATTAAAACTTTTACAAAGTCTATGAGATACTAACTAAACTTTTGGACTGGTCGCAATTTTAGATCAAAGAAATTCAGCCCCTCACTAAACACATCATCTGAATGTGTATTATCAGTGGAAACCACATCCGTAGAGCGCGAGCATCTATCCAAACAATAATGTGTATTTATGAATGGATTATAATGAAAAATATATGTGTAAGTTAATATATCATAGTGAAATGTACTGCTACAGTACCCTCTAGCTTTTAATATCCTGCTGAAATCCCATTTATAGTATCTGGTGGTGTGTGCCAGTAGATGTAATGTCATGCACTGAAAATCCTTTTTGATAGCTGAAGACATTATCCTGGTCATCTGATACAGCAGAACTTCACTAAAAAGCTGTCTAATGTTGTCTGTTGGTGTAACGTTGGCTACAGTAAAAGAATTACACAAAGCATATTAGAAAAGAATGACTGAATGTACTGATGCTTAGTTTTTCAGCTTAAAGGTGCAGGAGACTTTCATGACCAATTTTTCATCAAATCTGTCAAACCTCAGTCATATCCTCAGTATCATGAATCTGTAAGTCTGTCTGTCATTACTCATCTGAATCTCTTGCATTACGGTGAACAATTTCTTAGTGCCATCCACCAGAAACAAACCATGTGTTTACAAATGAGCCGGGAAGGAACTCGGGCATTTTCGGAATTTTGTTGCATTGTGCGAAGCAAAGGCTCGCGCAGCCACTTGGCAGCGGCAACTGGAACAGACACGATTGGAAACGGCAGGAGCTCCCTTCCTTCTATGCATATTCCTCCAGCTGTTTCCGTGTCGTGTTTGTTTCATCCAAATACCATATGGTCACGCTGCCGCTGTCAGGTGGCTGCGTGAACCTCCGTTTCCCACAATGCACGTCGCGACAAAATTCCGAAGATGCCCAAGTGATGTCCCGGTTTGGTTTGTAAACACATGGTTTGTTTATGGTGGATGGAACTGAGAAACTGTTCACCATAATGCAAGAGATTCAGGTGAGTAATGACAGACAGACTTACAGATTCATGATACTGAGGATATGACTGAGCTTCGACAGATTTGATGAAAAATTGCTCACGAAAGTCTCCAGCACCTTTAAACACAGTCACTGAAGCAATATGCAGGCCTCGAACTCACAAAACATGCACACACGTACATTTCTCTGCTGTTATGCTTTTTTCAGAACAAGTGTGAAACCGAAGCAACAGCGGATGAAAGCAAACTCGTGTAGAACTACAGAGCTGATAAGATGAGAAACAAGGCTCCATTAAGCATGATACTACTGCACTATGGGTACTTGTGTACACGCTGACCCTGAGAAACACAACGCAAACACTCACATAGTCATGAAGCAGTCATTAAAAGGTCAAAAGGGGAAAAGTTCAGCTGGTCACTATAAAGAAGAGTCCTTTGAAAAGCTGCTTATGGATGAGAGGCTGGCTACAAAGAGGGGCACACAATACATTACGCTACATTACATTACATATGGATTGCCTTTTCATTTTTTATTTTACAGCAGAAAAGCTAGTTTTTAAGGGATCAAAGCATCACTCATGCACACCACATGTGCTATTGTGAGCACAAGTAAATAACAGCTTGTTACAGCTAGTTGTAAAGCAGTTCAAGTCATGTCAAGGTTATCCGTATTTATAACAAAATTGCAAATAACAAATTTGCCTAAAGGGACTTTACAATCTAGGAAAGGATTTCCATTATCTGCCTTTATACAGAGAACATATGCTATCTTTGTACATGTTAGATGCAGGTCAAAAGAGTAGAATGTTGAGGTTAGACAGGAAGAACAGCCGCAAAGGGTCTGACGTAAATACCTGCAACACCTCCAAATGTAGGTCAAAATATATTTTATAAAGGTCAAAGTGGTTGTAAAAGTCATATCAAAAAAGGTGGTTAACTCACCTATTAATATATATTATATATACATGAACTCGAATTTATGTACTATATGCACTGTATTGTTGTGAGACTGTCTCTCAGTGGGAATAGGTCTGTCTGTCTGTCTGTCTGTCTGTCTGTCTGTCTGTCTGTCTGTCTGTCTGTCTATCTATCTATCTATCTATCTATCTATCTATCTATCTATCTATCTATCTATCTATCTATCTATCTATCTATCTATCTATCTATCTATCTATCTATTTCTAAGTCATATGATTATCATGAAATAATGGGCCATTCCTTCACCCAAAACATGGTGGATGCTTTGGTCTTAGTAGATTTAAGATTTTCAAAACTGGGATCCTGTGAAAGCTGAATGGGGACAGACTCCCAGTATCACCCCTTATTTTCAATTTTTGCTTTATTTCTGCTACACCCATCAAAATCCAGATTAATATTGTGGATAAAAGGTATTGCTGTAAAAACTTATGTCTTACAGTTCTTTATAAGCTAAAAACTGGTTCAACCGTTCAAGTAGAAAATTACACCAAAACAGAACTAAGATGAAGAATGACAGGACAAATCCATCTGCCGCTTGTTTGAGTTGTACTAAACAATGCTGACATTAGTCAATGGCTCAGAAGGTCCTGTGAGTATGGTTCGTGCAGCTCTGGAGAGTCTGATCCACAGCAAAATACAAATGCTGAAAACAATTTTAGCACATTACACGTGTATTTAAAGTGAGCTCCGATATTGTAGAAATGATTCACTTTTTGACAAAACAGGAGAATCAGACCAAACTGCCTGCTGTAACAGGCTTTCACCAATCAAAAACATTTCTCTTTAAATTCTTAACAGGAAAACAGGTTCCTGAAATAACTACAAATACAAAAGGAAGCTCCTGCAATCTCGTGTAATCTTCCTCTCAAATTAGTCTGTCTGCAGCAGAAGATTATTGTGCTCATCATTGGGATCATTTTGGCTCATTTCCTAATTACTGAGTTAGATGTCCTTGTAGTGCTTTCATTTGCATTTGAGTGACGCAGAGTGGAAAAGAGAGATAGCATTATCTCTTCAGCTTCACCATGATGCATGTGCTATTCATACATCAGGTCTAATTGTTTTAATGTGGCATAATCAAGGCTAAGCTTTCATCTCCAACATGTGGCAGCACACATCCTCAATGTCCAGCTGTGTACAAATACACAGAACATGACATCATTGGTTTTCACCATCACTCTATCTCATCTGGAGTTTGATGGACACACTTTGGTGGTGTTGGAAATTAACTTCAAATCAATGCTTCCCCTCTTCCTCTCATGACGGAAAGGATGTAATTGAATTTAAAAGCCTTAGGTGTGGCTGTCTGTAAAATGTGCTAATGTGTGGAAGCTGTTGATGATAGAGCTGTTAATGGACTTTGAAGACCTACTTTAAGTCCTGTTTGGGGTCAGAGGAGTTGGAGCCCAACAAGATGCAAGTGCTGGGAAGCTGAGATATTACTGCTCTTCATGTTTTATTTTCTGTCAAGACATCTCGCAGTTTTCACCACATAATATCTATTGCGTAACGGTGCAATATGCAATATTTGATCATGCTTGTGTGGTTAAGTGAAGTTTGCACTGGAGTTTGAAATGAACAGTCATGTGAATTGGGAGCTGGTTATTTGATGACGTCAGCAGACATCATTTTTAGGATAACAGGTGAAAAAGTAAGCAGAGCTTACACATGCCCCCACCTGGTCGCACAACCCTTTGCCCCTCCTGGTCACTGATATCCTTCCTACCCAGGGATTAATTTTGAGTCTTAACTTTAAGTCTCTTCAGAAAGTTTTCCAAAATTTGTAAAAAAATAAATAAAAATAAAATCAAATTTAGTTCAATTCAAATTTTTGAATTCAAATTCAATTCAGAATTCAGCCATTCATTTGACCACTGTCCACTGCACCTCTCACAGTTGTAAAAAACATGTGTGTCAAATTTGAAAAGCATTGCATGAATAAGGTCCGAGAAAAGGAATGGACCAAAATCTTGAATGGAAGGACGACTGGAAGGATGGATGGAATTCCTGGTATATCTATATATTTAATAAATAATATGTATAATAGTAGCTGTGCACTGTTGCCATTATGGGCGTATAAGGATTTTTAAGGACAAGCCAACCCAACCTTACATTTAAACAAGCACAGCTGAGACAGTTCATATTGTGACAACTATTCCCTGCAATGGTCTTAAACAGCTTCATCTTGTCATGAATCTTTGAACAAACTGGATTTCAGATTGTCAATGGAAACAGTGTGTGGCTGCTGATGTCAGACCTTAACACCCATACCGAGATATGGATACAGCTCTGAGAAGTTACACATTGATAAGAAAAAGCAGATTCTGATCAAGAAAAGCAATTTGTCAACTGCTTTTATCACCTCAGACCATCTTCTGTTCTCCATGTGGTCCCTGCACAGAGGACTTACACATGAACTGCATGGACATATACACACACATATCCATGGTTGGACACTCTGTTGACTGGAAGTTGGGGTGTTGTGGAAAGCTGGCCTGGTTCAGCTCAGCTCAGCTGCCTCTCCATTATGTATCCTATCACTTATTCATGCCACCATATTTTATTGATACACACACACACCAGAATACAGGGTCATGTTAGGAGAGATTGTGTGTGTGTAATATATGTGTATACATGAAAGTTGGTGTATCAGGGTATGAAAGGAATGTGCATCTACAGATGTGTTAGTTGTACTCCTGAAAACACATTATTAGTCTGAGGTGAAACTGCATGTGTCTGAAACCCACTGTTCGCTCCATCTACACATGGAACTGATGCAGTCTGCTAGATTATGTAGCAACTGTAACAGATTAAATGAGCTACTTTGCAAAAATCTGTTGCATGAAGTTTCTTGTGCAAGTGTACTTATGGATTTGTCTTTCTGTAGCAAGATGGTAATGTAAAACTGCATTTCATGTGATAATAAAGATGGAATTCTCCTGAAACACCTTTGTAATTCAAGAGTACACACATTTTCAAGATTTGCTGAATCATGTGCAAAATCAACCAAATGAAAAAAAACCTGGATATAATTTATGTATAGACACGCTTATGTGACAGTGTGAGGAGCTGCAATGCAAATGGCATAAGATAACCAGGGGCAGAGTTTCAGTGTCTCTTTTGTTCCAAACTACTTGATCATTCAGATCAAGCAGATCATTGTAGGGATGCTGGTGCCTATCCCGGCTACCAGTGGATGAAGTGGGTGAACCGGTGACCCTGGACAACTCCCCAGTTCATCACAGGTCTTACAGACATTCACTTTCATATTTACACCTACTGAAGTTTTAGATTGACCAATTAACCCATTAACTGCATGTCACTGGACGACGGGAAGAAGCCAGAGGACCTGCAGAGAAGCACGGAAAACTTACAATGACATTACTAAACCACGTAGTTGTCATCGTATCTGGGGCTCAGAAGGTAGAGCAGGTCGTCCAAAAATCGAAGGGTTGGTGGTTCGAATCCTGCTCTGTCCCAGTCATGTGCCTTTGGGTGCCTTGAAAAGCTCTCTAGAAATCTAATCCATTATTATTACACCTTATATACATTCAGGAGTGTGAGATAAAATATAATATAAGCCAACATAAGAAAGGCCTGATCCACCTTAAAGCACAGAACTCAGGTAGGTCCTGGAGAACACTCATAACTACACATCTTGCTTGAATATATATAGAAGTATCATCCAAGTACTTGATAAGAGTTTATGTGTTTGTTGAAGCTGTTACAATCCAAGGTTCAATTGTACATTTTGGCCAATCACAGATATAATCTCAAACTCTCTTAACCAAAAGTGCATGTCATATCAACATTTATCGTATTCTCAATCAAAAATATGTTTCATATTAACATTTGTAGACATATATCAATACCACAGTGGTCTTACTGCTCAGGGTACTTTTCAGTTATCTGTCTCAGACATGATATTTATGTGTTCATCCTGAACAATTTTTCTACTCCAAAGTACATCATTGGCCAACAGTTAAACATGTGTGAGAGTCAGGATGCAGGGGCTACTCTCTGGCGGCAAACCCCTTTTGTACATCAGTTTTGTACATCTATCACCTAGCTGCCTTGTGAGTAAAGGCAAATGAGCAGCAATGACAAATTACATCAAGGTTATATGGAATTGTGGTTTTTAGAAACCTACAGCAGCAACCTTTTACTCTGGCAGCTACACTGATTAAAGGTGTACAGCAGGGGTCTCAAACATGTGACCCAGGGGCCAAATGCAGCCCACCAAAGGTTCCAATCTGGCCCCTGGAATGAATTAGCAAAATGCAAAAATTCCACAGTCAAGGCTGTTGAATTTATGTTAGTCCAGGTTCCACATACAGACTAATATGATCTCCAGTAAAAAAAATAATGGAATAATAACCCACAGAATATAATGACTCCATGTTTTCTTCTTGATTTGATGTGAAAAAAATAATCTTACATTATGCCTATAAATAATGACAACTTCAAGTTTTTGTCTTTGTTTTAGTGCAAAAAATAACATTAACTTTTGAAAATATTTACACTTACAAACTATCCTGTAACAATAAAACATGAATAACCTGAACAAATATGAACAACCTGAAATGTAGAAAGAAAATTAAGCACAATTTTAACAATTTTTTGTCTGTTACTAAATGTTTAGTGTCTTTGTAGGTCCGATCCATAATACACATGTAGAAATGATAAGTGGAGGCAGAATATTGTTAAAATTGCACTTATTTTTCTTAAGAAATTTCTGTTTTTTCAGGTTATTCACGTTTTTTGTTTGGATAGTTTATAAAAGTAAGTATTTTCATAATTCCGTGGGTTTTTTTATGCGCTAAAACCAACATAAAAAATTCTAGTTGTCATTATTTTTTATTATGCTATTATTTCACTGGTCCAGCCCACTTGAGATCCAATCGGGCTGAATGAGGCCCCTGAAAGAAAATGAGTTTGAGAGCCCTGGTTTAGATACTGTCATCTCAAGTCTAATTAGACATGAATAAATACTGTGATCCTATCAGTTCGTCAGTCATCTATGCTGATATATCCACCTTCCTAAGTTGTTTATGCAAAGCAAGTTTTGTAAAATTTCTGTCTTCTTTAATGTCAAAGATGTACAAAAATGCTTGTAGCTCAGCAGGTAAGAGCAGCAACAGTAAGCACATTTAAAAGGTAAACCTGCATAAGCATTTCACACGCAAACTGTACTGACTAAAAACAAGTCCAGTCCTTTCAAACAGCCTAACCTGAACAAAAAAAAAAAATGCACAAACATATGCATGTGTGCATGGTTTGATGTATGTAAGTATTTTCATTATTTAATGGGGGTTTTTTTGCACTAAAACAAAGACAACAATTTGGAGTTGTCTTTATTTGTAGGTTATTCTGTTATTATTTGACTGGTCCGGCCCACTGCAGATCAAATCAAGCTGAATGTGGAACCTGAAAGAAAATGAGTTTGAAACCCCTGGTGTACAGTGTACAATGGTTAATGATCATATGTTTTGGTAGCTTTACTAAAAACAGTCTGAACTCTCCACTTGCATATCATGGGATGGGAATTACTGTATCAGCTGGACTTGCAGTTTGGAGAAAATGACCAAGATGCAGTTTCAGTGATGGGTCACAGATCACAGTATGGCAAGCGGTCCACGTTCATTGCTTCAGTCAGAGCAGCAGTGAAAACAAGTGCGTTACTGTGTGCAGCCACCGCCGACAGTGATGAAGCAGATTGGGTGAAGTGGATCGCCCTTAGCAACAAATCCATTTCTGATGCTCTACAGAGAGTGTGTCTCCAACTTCTTGTCAGGCCGACCCAAAACAGTTTGCGGGAGCGGGGCTTTAAAAAGCGCTTTCCACCACTCTCACCAACTCTGTCCTTCTCTTTCTCGCCCTAATTCTCTCTCTCTCATTTTGCTCTTACTCACCCTCCTTTTCTGTGAACCCTTACAGCCCTGTGTGTATGTGTGTATGTATGTATGTATGTGAGTGTATGTGTGTGTGTGCGTCTCCCTTGAGCGAGCTGTTAAGTGCAGTCTCCAAAAAAACTCTACAAAAGCCCATTTGCAGTCGGCTAAAGCCACACACATGCAGGGTGACACTAACACGCACAGACACATACACACAATTATATCCAGAGCACACAAACTGAGACTCTCTCACACACACGCGCGGACACACATGCACACTTTTCACACTTCCCTCTGGGCAAACGAGGCAGAGTGGCAGAAGCGAGGCTGGGATAAATGATACAATGATATCCAGGCCTGACTTGTCAGTGGAGTTGAGAGAGGATGAGGAGGATGAAGAAAAGGAGGGGTTGCGCAGTGGCAGCTCTGAATACAGGAATTATTCTTCATCGTCTCACACTGTCGCCGCACATTATGCTCAAACTCTCGCCTGGCAACGTGAAGAGAGAGGTTGGGAGGAAGAGCTGGGGGAATGCTGAAGGGCAGATATAATGACCACACTCTGCTTTCACACTCACTGTCTCTTCTCTCAGCACCATACTCTTTGGCTTGAGCCGGCCTCACATTCTCTTTTCTGTTCTTTCACTTGGTCCCTGACGTCTTTCCTCCTCCCTCTCTCTTTCTGTCTCTCTCCCTTTCTTTGTCTCTTCTTTGCTGCGTTTGTTCTTTCTGTCTGTCATGGTAGCGCTGAGTAGCTTTCAGGGAGAGAGTGCACTCATTTGCTCTCTCTCTCTCTCTCTCTCTTGCTTTCTTCTCTCTTTGGTTAAAGCAAGGGGACAACATAGCCCTCTGGGCATGTCACAAAATTATTAACTAATAGTTTTGAGTTAGTCAAGTATCCAAATGGTGTGTGTGTGGTCCATTGCGTGAGTACTTCACTCTGTACATTAGTCTGGCTATTGAGATCATAGTCACAATTATGTTATGTACAATATACATAGAGCTGCACATACAGTGAAGCTAAAGACAGCCAGTAGCTAAAGACTGGCCATACTAATGCCAATTGAAATGTTAGACACTGATGAAATTGAATAGAGAGTTGAAGTCGCATTTCCAAAAGGCATATCTGATTCATTATTTATACAGGCTGCTTTCGGGACAGACTGAATGGACTCATGAAAGGAGCTCATGACAAATCAGGCTGGCATGTTGCAAACCTAAACTATTATGTTTTGTTCGCTTGAGGAAACCAAAAGCAGACACATTCAGCACTCTGATGTCTTTCACTGGCCTGAGTTTCTAACCGATGTTCTTTAAATTCATGACTATTGGTGGCACTTTCACCACAGTCAGCTTCGTTCACCCTGAACGTGTGTTTATATATGATAACATAACGTGCGGCACACTTGTAATACACATCGGCCAAATATAGTGAAAGATTGTGTTGAAAGTTACTGCCCTATAATTTAGATTAGATTGTCTTTGTGTAAAACTTATTACATACATATTTATATTTGAAAGTACTCAGATATTATAACTGCACAAGACCATTTGACCTTGAAAAAGTAGGTCAAGGTCACCTATTTTCAATAGGCTTCTGCTCCATGCCAACATGCATCCACAGTATAAATTTGGTGCAGATATCTCAATGCATTCTTCAGATAATGCGATTATGTCGTTGAATGGACGGACAGATGGACAGACGGACTGACAGACGACAAAACGATTACAATACCCTTTGACCAGATGTTGGCCGAGGAGTAAAAACTACACAATGCATATTCACTGTGTCAAACATAATAGCTCTCCTGATGCTATGAAGCAATGTACTTTGTGAGTGAACAGGAAGGATACGACATTTTTATCACCTACCAAAGTCATGCTGATGTTGGTTGGGGTTGATGTAGGACAGTCCATGTAAGGGATTTTCTCTGTGTTATGGTAATGTAATAAAAACACTAGATTATTATAGTTTTGTTGAAATGTTAGTATCTTATCAAAGTTTGATTAAATATCTAATTACGTTTAAGTAAAACATCACTTTTGCAACTTTCATGTGTGCGTGTGCTTTTTGACATTTTTGTGCCAATTTTTCTTAATGGACACTTAAGAACAGCTAATAAACAAGGGCAGGGACATTAATAATCACAAACTTATAGTACCTTGGTAAGGAGTCGTCATGGTCATTATGTACCACCAGTCATCTCTGCAACTGGGATACTTCAGAACTATACAACTCAGAGCTTAAATTGTCGAGGTAAGATGTTGGTCAAACATTTCTTCTGCCTACAGGATCTCTGAACTTCATGCAAAGATGAACATGTTTCATCCACAAGATACTAAGTGACGGTGGTGAAGAAAATCTCCCAATTTTATTAAGACCATCTGATTGTAGAAGTTAAAGTAAAATAAGGTAAATTCACTTTTATTGTCTCCGTAGGGAAATCCAACCTCTGCATTTAACATATCCTATGCTGTAATATATGCACACAAGGAGCAGTGGGCTGTCCCTGAAGGTGCCTGGGGTCCAACTCCAGCTCTGTGTCAGTACCTCGGTCAAGGGCACTGACTGGAGGACTAACCTTACATACATGCTTTGAATAGTGTGGGAAAACCAGAAACAGGTATGAAGCAGGGAGAACATGCACAGCTCCTGTATCCTTGCCTAATTACAATATAACTGTCATCGCAGCCAGCAGATTACATATTATGAGACTAAATATGTTGCTGGTCAGTACAATGACAATACATTCATTCATTCATTTTCTGAACCCGCTTTATCCTCACTAGGGTCACGGGGGTCGCTTGGAGCCTATCCCAGCTACATAGGGGCGAAGGCGGGGTACACCCTGGACAAGTCGCCAGTTCATTGCAGGGCTGAACATATAGAGACAAACAATCACTCTCACATTCACACCTATGGGCAATTTAGATTAACCAATTAACCTATTAGTGCATGTTTTTGGATTGTGGGAGGAAGCCGGAGTACCCTGAGAGAACCCACGCAGACACAGGGAGAACATGCAGACTCCACACAGAAAGGTCCCACACCCGTCGACTGGTGTTGGAATCGAACCCAGGACCTTTTTGCTGTGAGGCACGAGTGCTAACCACTGCACCACCGTGTCGCCCCTCAATGACAATACAGTCTCAGTTCTTTTGTTGGATGGAACATAAATCAGTTGACCAGCTAGGTCTTCCTATGAGTTCACCAAAAGGAAAGTGAATCTGAACCTGATTAATACATAACAGATTGGGTTGGTACACCACATCAGTGACTTTGTCACAGTCTAAACAATTATAAATGTGTGTCTATGAGGTACTGTAGGCTATTTTGAAGGCTTTCTTGGATGGTTGAAGGTTGATGATCTGTTATCTAGTACCTGACCATACAGTAACTTTAAAGTCTGTTTACAGTAAGCATAATATGAGCAAATGAGATGAATTTACTGCAAACACAAAATGTGTGGGTAAGGCTTGCATGCATGTAGCTCATTTCACTACGTGCATATTTAGCAGTGAGGCCAGCAGTCGTCTTTGATTGATAGCTAAACAGAGACCTCCAAGCCTGTACACCCCCTCCCTCTCCTCCACACATCCCTGTGTGTTGTTGTTCTTATGATGGGTATCAGTGTACTAAAACAAGGCTGAATAGAAAAGAAACCACTCCGTCGGCAGGATAATAGCCTGGCTTTGTGCGAATAGAATAAGCAGCCAATGCAAATACAGGATGTATTGTACGACCATTAAATCACACAGCTGTCTGAACAGGCGTGCAGGCTAGTTTCCATGTTTCCTTAATAGACCAATTAATGAGGCTTTCTATGGAATGATTTATATAATAGCAAAACTTAAAGAGGCTATTCATTTTCACATAATGAAAAAAATTATACATTGTGTTTTTCTTAAGCAGGTTGGTTGCCAGACTTCAGACTCTAACAAAGCTCACAAACACAAATCAGATACTCCACAGTCAACTGAAAAGACAACCATGTTGACACCAGAAAATGTTTAAAGGATACATTAAGCTATTGTAATCATGACACTGTGATGGCATGATGTCATATCATCAGGAGTCTGCGTGGGATGTTTTATTTTGAAAGCTTACTTGATGCTCCTGTGTGTGACCTCCCATCCACCTCAATCAGCCTCTACATTCTGATGCGACTTCTGTCAAAAGTAGACTAGGCAGGTATATTTAGCTGACTGGAGAGCTGTTTCTGAAATGCACTGGTGTTTGGTGGCATCACAATCATTGACTGGTGTCAGTCAGTGGCCGTGACCACATTATAATCATAATTTAATGCAGGTCTGCCGGGGGTCGGCTCAATTAAAAGAGTAGAAATGGCAATCCAGGCAGCTCAAAAGTTGCCCGGTTTGTTCTGATTTGTTAAGATCCATTGTCCTTTCTAACATGTTGCTTGCAATGTGCATTCAGTTGTGCTAATTGTGCTAAGTGCTAACAATAATTAAATTAGCCAGTAACATTTTGGTAGAGCACATTGTCTCATTTTCTAATTTCTAAATATGTAACTGATTATGACAGAGACAGAGTCGTGCAAGCAGTGAACACTTGTTAGTGCTGGGCAGAGGAATGAGTAAAGCAACAGGTAACTATTGTTGATTAATATTAGTAAAGTATTAACTGGTTACCTCTACATTATCCTGTCAAAGGACAGTGACAATGGCAATCTCTGACAGGAAAATACTGTAGTATGACTTAAAAGATTCCTAAAGCTGATTTATGTTAAGTTGTGCATTACTTGCAGATAACGGCTTGGTGACTTTTAATCTTTGGACCACATTAATGGTCAAAGCTGGAAGATCATTAGACTGTAACTTTTCCAGCTGGTTGAAGATGATAGAAAAATTAAGGTTTTTTTGCTAGGATGAAAATCTAGCTGCCAACA
This sequence comes from Sphaeramia orbicularis, assembly GCF_902148855.1. NCBI lineage: Eukaryota > Metazoa > Chordata > Actinopteri > Kurtiformes > Apogonidae > Sphaeramia > Sphaeramia orbicularis. The sequence goes on along the minus strand of NC_043969.1, from coordinate 1,829,236 downwards.
TAAAGTCTACATTTACAGACTTGAGAATTCTTCAATTCTTGTGCACAGGTGGCTACGGTATAAGTGGACTGACCCAGTCTGAGTCATTATGGACTCTGCACAGGCAAAAGCCCATGTGCTTTTCAGGGCATGACTCTGTTATACTTTATCTAGTTATAACTATAACATGGTGGATTTCATGGTAAGTGTGAGACCCTGAACACTGACGTCTATGTAGATATGCATATGATAAGCCAGAAAGTATAAAGGTGACCACGGTATGGCTTAAATTTGACTCTGAAACTCATATGAAGGCAAGTTTTACAAATAAAAGCCATTTAGTAATATTAAATAATAAACAAGGTGTATATTTTGTGGCCACACGAGATTTTTCTCATTTTCTCAATCTCAACCTGCTGTGACTGCCTTATATGACCCGTACAAAAGCCTTTTTCACATATATAATAGTATGATGACATGGAGAAGATACCATTGCTAATACAAGGGTAGGACACAAACCTAGCAGAATATGTATGTTGTTTAGCTCTTTTAATGGATAGATTGTGTTTTATATTTCATAGAGCGTAAAACCCTGAGGGAAATTTTTGATTTGTGATACTGGATGATAGAAATGAAACTCTTGATAGTCTCATCTCTTGCTGCTATTAAAACTAGAATATATTTGAAAAGTCAGCTATCAAGACGACAGAATATTTGTGGGATTGTGATATTGGATGTGCTATTGGATGGAACTATGTCATAGTGATTTCTGAATTTTCAAAGCTGAGGCTAAATTTGACATGACAAAAATGAGAAGGTGACCTTCAGGAGGTGGAAAAAAATATAATTTGAATGAAAATGTTTAACGGCACAAGTTTTCTGATCACTCACACACACTTAAGCGTATAACAGGAAAAAATGGTTCAGTTGTTTGCATGACAAGCTCAAAACCTAGACATTCAACAGAAAAATAATGAGCAGACGAACCAATTACTGCCCACAGGGACTAATGACTGTAGCAATTATGGTGCTTTAGAAATGAGTAACAGTAATGAGTAATGTATTGCATTTTTCCAGTCAGGAGCCCAACACTCGTTAGATGCATACAGTAGATTACAGGCTCTTAGCAGTTGCCAGTGGCATTAAAACAATAAAGCATTATATTTGATAGGTTATAGTAATATACAGTGCACATTTATCAAATGGAAAAGGAACACTTGGTCCAAATGGAAAAATAGCAAGCTATTAAAGCACACTGTTGTCTAGTATAATATTGATTACTAAATGGGGTGAGAGAGATAAGCAACATTGTGTGGTCGCTTAAAGATACTTATAACACTAAAAGAAACATGTTCACAAAGATATGTGTATGACCATGTACACACTGGATCAAATACTCATTAAAGTCTGAGTAAAGCAGATTAAAGCTAACAAATGTTCTCAGAGGATGTCAGGCCACAGCAAAACGTCCCAGCCAAATCTAAATGGTAAAAACATCTTGAAATATATAAAATATATTATTATTATTAGTAGTAGTAGTAGTAGTAGTAATAGTAGTAGTAGTAGTATTACTATCCATAATAGCAAGTGTTAAGAAGCAAATTTTAATTAGTGCAGACTTTAAATGGATGTTTCTGTTCTCTCCATCTCTTACATATTTTGCTTGTATTTAAGTGTATATAGCTGCAGATGTTTCTCTGAAGTGATAACATCAGGAGAGTGACAGAACTTTCCCAAAGCCTACATCTAGTATGCCACCGAGCCAGAAGCCTACAACCAAAGCTATAACAGCAAATGGCCAATTATTAAGTCTTGAGCCCATTTGGACCACCGTATGCTCGCTCATAAATAATATGAACATTTGCAGAGGTAGTGCAGGTCAGTCACATGCTGTTTGGGAAATACACAGACACACACTTACACATTCTGTAAGTGCCAATCCCAACACATGCAGCCATACAGTAGGGAGCTGATGGAAACACACACACACATCCACACACGCACACACAAATAATTGCAAACACTTGTACATGCACACCTTTATAGAACCATGCATACCCTGTTAACACGTGCATGTGAATGGTATAGTTAATAAAACACAGGCCCACACATACACTGACACACTTGCATGTAAATATAATATGCACGCACACACACACACACACAAACACACACACGCACACATACAGCTCAAATATAAACACATGCATTGGGTAGCTAATAAACACATGGGTGAACTGCATATATGTATATACACTTCAAACATGTTTATATTCATCTGCAGACATACACATGCATTCAGAAGAGAAATATATAATAAAATGCTGGAATTAAAAGCAGCACACACACAGGCACACACAGAAGGAAATGCTCTCAGCCTTTGGGTGCTGATAAGGCTCCCCTAAATATTTGTGTTGAGTCGGGCGTTGAGTGAGCCAGCTGAGTTGTATGCTGTTCAGACCGTTTTACTATTTTTATTACTATTATTTTTATCGTTAATATTATTCTCGGTTTCTTTGAGCCAGGATCCAATAAACAGAGCCGGATGGGACTCAGTGGGCGTGGGTGGTCCCCAGCACCCTTACCTCATCAATCAACTTAAACTAAACCCAACACACACAGGCTGATAAAGCAACATGAATAACAAACGGAGTGCTGTTGGCACCATGGGAGCAGGATATTTAGCCTAAATCATTATCCACTTGCAATCTGCTGTTTGTGATGATACTGACTCACTTATATTGGAATCAGAATAATTTAGGGGGAGCTCTCAGATGCAGACCATGGATGGAAACAAGGGGGTTGCATCCTTTTTAAGGCCTCCTACTTGAATATAATAAATACAAAATAATGACAGTTGGTGAATATTAGGCTTCAAGATTGTCTTTCACAGCTCAAAATGATTTTGACTAATATATATATGTGTGTATGTGTGTGTGTGTGTGTGTGTGTGTGTGTGTGTCTTAACTGTGTGGCTACAAGCTTTCATTTGGAAAAAAAACGAGAGCTAAGAGAACCAAGCATTATTAAATATCAGTTTATGATAGTTTTAAATTAACATCACTGATCAATACTACGAAAACAGAACTGTCTGAATGTTTACAAAAACATTTCTAAGCTGCTCTTTATGAGTACAGGCAATGTGCGAGCTAATTCTTTAAAAATCTTAAATCAAAACTATAGAAAACAGTCACATTAAATATTATCAACTCATGCTGTTAGCTGCTGTGAGCCAAAATGCTTTTAAATTCATTTTTACTTTCTCACTCCTTGGCACAATTCCTGTAAACATATGGTGTCTGAAATTCATTTCCTTGAAAAACCTCTCGGATACACACAAAAGGCTCTCAGCACCAAAGATGAAGACACAATAAAAATATCCGGCCACTTAAAAAACCTGAACATTGTGAAATGGCACAATGCGAGTAAACAGAAATAAAAACGTCCCATTGTTCCTCTCAGCTGAGACACACCAGGTTGTGTTGAGCAGTAGTCCACTCTCCATATGGCTTCAATGGAATTTATGTTGGGTAGGCACCAATAAGCTAAATCCAGTTAGCAACATTATATCATTGGAGCCAAATCTAATTTCAGCTCCACTGTGTTTTAGTCCTCGGTGACTCTCACTCTCTCTCCCCTCCTCCTCATCTGCTCTCTCTCTTCTTCTATCCATCCATCCGTCCATCTCTCTATGTGAGTGTCACCTGCCCTCCGAGCTGGCGACGCTGGGTCTCGGCCTTAGCGTGAGAGCCCCATTACCCTGACTGGAGGCTTTGTTTTCCCTGTGAATCTGCGAGAGAGTGTGTCCGTGTATGTGTGTGTGCTGGATAAGAATGTCAGAGAGATGGTGATTTGTTACATCAGCGAGCATTCCAGCTCTGAGATCCACTGAGCGTGTGAGGATAAACACACACAGAGGCATGACTTGTTTGTTGCTACGTTTCCGTCCAAATCTATTTTTGTGAATTATCACTCAGCAGACTTGGGTTTTTACATGTGTAAGTGCGGTAACTAAAAAAATGGAATAAATGGACTGGAACAAATACTAATAGGCTGAGCTGAAAAGAGTCATGCAACAGTTTGAAAAGTTTGCTGAAAATTCTCTGATAACATGTGACAGGGAAATAGATGGTGTAGTGGTGAAGGTGGAGTTGCTACTTGACATATATCTTCGAGTAAAGCATGGAGACCTTTCTGACAAGAGCAAGTAAATGTAAAGCAGACAGAGCTGTTTACCCTGCCCTGTGTGAGCCTGTTACACTTCTGCTTAGTTCCCTCCTTCTCTGGGTCCCCACATATACAGTGTTTTAATACGGACACAAGACGATTAAGTTCATTTACACATTTTTCTGCTTTTGCTAGAAGGACAAGTAAGACATAGTAATTCAGAGTATAACCAACAGCTGCTAACAAACCATTTTCAAAGGTTTCTGCTGTGTGATGAAATACCTCTTTTATTGTTATGAAGCTATAAAAACACAAAAATAGGACCAATGTCCCTGTATCTCGCTGGCATGTTCTATTTAGAATACAGGTGTCAAACATGTGGCCCGGGGGCCAAAACTGGCCTGCCAGTGGTTCCAATCCGGCCCATGGGATGAATTTGCAAAATGCAAGTTCGGGCATCAAACTCAAAAATAATATCATAATAACCTATAAATAATGACAACACCAATTGTTTCCCTTTGATTTAGTGCAAAAAACATTCAATTATGAAAATGTTTACATTAACAAACTATCCTTTAACAATAAAATGTGAATAACCTGAACAAATATGAACAACCTGAAATGTCTAAAGAAAATTAAGTACAATTTAAACAATATTCTGCTTTGTTATTAAATGTTTTGTGCCTTTGTAGCTCTGATCTGTAATGCATATGTATAAATGATAAGTCAAGGCATAATATTGATAAAATTGTACTTAAATTTCCTAACAAATTTCATTTTTTTCAGGTTATTCACATCCTTTTTGTTTGGATAGATTGTAAATGTAAATATTGACATAATTGAATGTTATTTTTTTGCACTAAAACAATTTGGAGTTGTCATTATTTATTGGCTATCATGCTATTATTGTACTGGTCCGGCCCACTTCAGATTGACTTGGGCTGAATGTGGCCCCCGGAAGAAAATGAGTTTGACAGCCCTGATCTAGAATCAATACTAAGTTGAGTTTGCCAGGTTGTCAGGTTCTGCCTCTACAGCCCCTTCTCCACAGCACTTGTGTTATGGGAATATTTAGCCTTTATTCTGGAATGATGTCTGTGTAAACGAAATGGTTGGATCATTTGATCCCAACTTTATCACAGTTTTGTAACGCCTCTGGAGGTAGGAACAGAGCTGAGATAAAGGTGGAATCATGATTCCGGAATGCTATGTAAAAGGAACACTTCTCGAACTGGGGAGACACTGAGATCCTTGAGCTGTTGTCACTTCAGGGCGGAGAACTCTATCCATGTTAACATTTGTGGAACTGTGAAAGATGGGCCGACTCTGGAGAAGTTAGCAACACTGCTATGTTCAGGGTATTTCCGATGTGCAAGAAATACAGTATATCACACTTTATGCTGTGCTGCATCACCGCCCCTTTGATTCTGGATTCAGGTCCGCTGTGTAAAAGTCCAGCCTGTCTCCCCTCTGTTACTCCTTTGGCTTGGCAATGGTGGAAAAAAGGGGGGATTACCATCTTGCCTTTTTTCCGGGTTCTCTGTGTAAAAGTGGCTTATGTTAGAGTCCCGTGGTCTTAATGCAGGTTATCAATCTCCCAGTAGAAGTGGGTGGTACTTTCACTGCAAGTCCATATATGATTTCCTTCAGTGCTCAATAGTAGCTATTTTTGTATTTCTAATCGTTTTCATGTCATAAGCCATCAAAATATGGACCATTACAAGTAAAAGCAATTGTTGTTATATTTCAAAAATTCAGATTTTTTTTCCCAAAATTTACATTTCTCTATACCAACTTTGTAGACATTGTCCCAAGGAAGCCACATAAAAATTTTTTAAATGAATCCGACCAGTAGTTTCATCAAAGAAGACAACGTTGATGAAAATAACTATGATGAAGATAACGATGATGAAGATAACAATGACGAAGATAACGATGACAAAGATAACGATGACGAAGATAACGATGACGAAGACAACGACGGCAAAGACAATGACAACAAAGACGTCGCCGGACACACACAGCGCCTTCACAATAGCTGATGGCCTATCTGCCGCTGAGCTTAAAATCACCAGTTTTTGGCGATCTATTTTTATATTTATTGCCTTTAGACAGTAGACAGTAGAGATAGGCAACAATGTGTGTTACTTAACACACATTATACCAGTCAAAGTGAAAATGGGTCAGAGGTTAATAAGGGAATAATGAATAAATATGACGAGGAATGTAACAAATGAAAAATGTCAACTACCAGATGAGTCCTTCCCCATATTCTTAACAAGTGAGAATATAACTGTATAAGTGTGGTGTACACCGAGAGAGCCCTGTTTCGTTACAATGGTGTCATCCCTCTAATAGAGGTGACAAACTTGTAGAATCAATGCCAAAGAGCGTTCGGGTTGTTCTGGAGGCATGTACTGCACCAGCATTTTAGTAAGACACCTTATATTATTTTCTCCTTTAATGTGTCACCTAAGTGTAAACATAACTGAATACAATACTGTTAATTAGATCTAGGAAGTTGCAAAAGAACATGACTTTTTTTATGTGGATGCATAAAACAGAAATATTCCAGGGACTGAAGGAAGTTGGGAATATTTGTATGGGTGTTTTCTAAAAATGTGTGGTTGCAATCAGGTCCAAACCCTACGTCAGAAACTCCTCTGTGTGTGCTAGCACTCACCGCAGCTCTCAGCAAATGGAGACAATGCACATGATATCATCTGCCTCTGCCCATCGAAGGCTCACACTAACACAGATATACAGAGTCTCTAAACACATCCATATACAGCTTAATTTGGAGGCACTTAAATGCACATACTTTAACGGAGAACTCCTGGCGACTGTGAATAATTCATTAAATGAAACAACTTTGAAAAAACTTCAATATCTAACACATGGGATGTATCTTGCGGGTCAGATGTGAACAGGATGACATGTTGCCTGTTGCCTTGTTCCAGTAGAAAGCCACAGGAAATCAGATCTTCAGAGTCAGGGCCAAGAATGTGTTAACATTATTTTTAAGTCCTGTGGAGAAATACCACAATGAATGAAGATGAATGAAATGCCTGGTGTTCTGCATCACTGTGTACTCTATCTATTCATCTGTAGCTGTAGGTCTGGAGATGGATGGGGCGCTCATGTACATAAAGCAACGATTTGATACAGCTTTTATCAATAGTAATGACTTAAAATATGAGCTTTTATGAGTTTTCTGTACGATTGAATTTCACTTTGAATTCTCCAATTGGGAGGGTTTTGAGGTCTGTGTCTTTGGCTGCAGACAGCCAAAAGACAGTTTACTATTTACTTTTGATGTATTATGGAATGCACCCAATATATATTTGACAGTCCATACTCAATAATGTAGATTTTCAACAGTGAGAGTGAACAAAAGCCAATACATGTTTCAATATGGCTGAAATATTACTGACTTTACTGACCAGATGAGTCTTTGGTTTCACTTCAGACAAAGGGTATGAAGACACATTTTTGGCAACTTTTTAAATTCATATGCAATTTTCATGTTCTATTTGCTTTACGTGCAGAAATAATCTTAAAGCTAATGTATTAGAATAAAAACAATGACGGGTTATCATTCAATATGCTTATGTTTTGCGTTACTAAGAATTAACTATATTTTACTTCTTTATTACTACTTTATAATTCAACAAATTAAATGAAAGTCCACATATGACTTCCTATCAGTGCAATAGTAACTATATTGATATTTCTAACCATTTCCATGTTATAAGTTATGTTAAGTTAAGCTCATTATAAGTAACAGCATTTTTAAAAAAATATATTTTAAAAAATTCGTCAAAAAAAGTCAGAAATCTAAAATTCTCAAAACTGTACAAACTTTGTAGACATTGTCCAAAGGAAGCTACATAAAAAAATAGAAATGAACAAAATAATAGCACAACAAAATAAAACTCACAGAAAAAGAGCATACTATACATGCTAATCTGTACCCTGACCACAACTAGATAGAAGGTCAAGTACGATACAGTTGGGATATCCATCCTACTCTGATTGATAAATGGTCTCCATATCTAAAATAACTTGGGTTGGACATAAATATACAAAATTTTGTGAGGGTATTTTCTATTTTAAATGTTTTGACCAGTTCCCTCTTAGGACAACCCTTTTTACTATGATCATAACAAACTTGAACTTGCAGCATTGGGGGAAGATTAAAAGAGTAGTTAGAGTGACCCAGTGTCACAGAGAGAAACAAAACATGTCATCTTGGACCAGAAAAGATGACCTAGGACACAGGTGTCAAACATGCGGCCCGGGGGCCAAAACTGGCCCACCAAAGGGTCCAATCTGGCCCCTGGGATGAATTTGTGAAATGCAGAAATTACACTGAAGATATTAACAATCAAGGATGTTAGAATCATTTTAGGTCAATTCAATCTCAAGTGGGTCAGAGCAGTAAAATACTATCATAATAACACATAAATAATGAAAACTACAAATTTTTCTCTTTGTTTTAGTGTAAAAAAAAAAAAAAAAGGTGAAATTACACAAAAATGTTTACATTTACAGACTAGCCTGTTACAAAAATGTGAATAACCTGAAATGTCTTATGAGAAGTATGTGGAACTGTACCAATATTCTGCCTGTTACTAAATGTTTTGTGTATTTGTAGATCCACTGTGATCTGTAAGTTGTAATGCATATGTATAAATGATAAACTTAGGCGTAATATTGTTAAAATGGCACTGATTTTTCTTAAGAATTTTCAGGTTCATATTTGTTCATGTTATGTTCAAGTACGGTTCATAGATGTAAACACTTTCATAACGGAATTTTACTTTTTTCATTCAAAAACACAGAGAAAACTTTGGTGCTGACATTATTTATAAGTTCTTATCGTATTGTTTAGATTATGTTACTGGTCCGGCCCACTTTAGATCAGATTAGTCTGTATGTGGCCCCTGAACTCAAATGAGTTTGACACCCCTGACCTAGGATAATGTCAGATATCAATGAACTTAGATTCCTCACAGACAGAAGTAAAGGTTCTAGTCAGTTTGGTCCAATGCTGATACAACATGCTCTGATCCACACCCTTGGCCCATGACACACTGACATGTGGAATACTGTGTGTATTGTTTGTTGTGTTCCCGACATGTTTAATGGCTTGAAGAGACAGTAATCAAATAAAATGAAACACATTCATTTCCTGATGTACTGCTGTGTATTAATGCAATCAATTTAATTTATTCAGGTTTTGGAATGCGCATTTCAGAGATTTTTGTCTCTTCCCCACAGCTATGCAAAGATTTATTTTACCTGTGGTAAGTTTTTTTTTTTCTCTGTTTGTAATTAAGACCTTTTAAGCTCTTCCAATAGGCAATCAGTATTAATTCTTTAATACACAGGGAATTCAATAAACGGATGGACAACCCAAATGAATAAAATCCTTTTTCATAAAACCTCCACTCCTGTCATGTGTCCTTGTCACAGCAGACAGAGACATTGCCTATATGTTACAGTGCAGAAGTGCTGTGCTATTAGATTAGCCTGAAGCGACTGAAGCCTCTCTGTCTATGAATGGACGGAAGAACCAACAAGTCCATCCCATTCTCTGTGGATGATGTCTTCAATACGCTGTGTGTGTGTATAACGGGTGTATTTGGACGTAATGTGATCAGTAATGAATTTTGTGTTGCATTAAAGGGCTGGAGGGGGTCAAGATGTAAAGAGGGGAGGGGAGTTTGCAACAACAAGAGGCGACTGACTCCCAGTGTCCGGGAGTCTACAACATCTAATCTAATGAAGAAACACAGAGAGGGAGTGAGTGGGGGGCAGTGAAAAAGAGTGATGAGAAGAGAGAAAGAAAGACAGAGAGAAAGAGAGAGAGAGCGGCTACAAATGAAGTTAAGTCCTAACAGAGAGGGGATGTATGGGGGGGTGGACAGGACTGGACATGGCTGGAGATGGTTGGGGGGTGATAGTCGATGCTAAATCCATTAGGGCCTTGTGACCCCCTACTCCCCCTCTCTCCACTAAACCCCGTCCCTGTGGCTGCCTCTATGGACTTACCCCCCCAAACACACATACACATTTAAATCAAAGGAACTCTTGTTCACTTAAGGAGCTGGGGGGAGAGAGAGCACTGCCGCTTCCTAAATGAGTTAACCATTTGGACTGTCAGGGCCAACGGCACGTCTGCAGCACACACTCACACACAAAAACATGCACACGCATGTGGACAGGAAGCCTCAAACTAAAGCAAGGCATGTGCAGATATGCCAGAAGCCACGCATGCACACTCAGACAGAGCATCCGACTGGAAGGGAGTGGATCCAGTACTGGACCCCGAACATGTCCCACCGTTTGCTGGACAGGGAACCCACTGTAAGCGCTGAACAGCACTGCACACGTCATCATTTTCTTATCAGTTCAGTAGGTAATAATTTCACTGGCATTTTTGGGGAAACATTCCAGTTCTACATACTGTAATTCAAATGGTCTGTGAAGAACCTGTACCTCCTCTTTGCTCACAGAACATTTCTGCTAATCACAAGTCTTTTCAGAGACAGGAGATGTGAAAACCTCAGATAAAAGTCTTTTCCAAGAAGCACCATGGCATCTCCCCTTCTCGTGACATTTTGGCTTCACTTTTCCATAGCAGCATGAATCAGGATCACATTATCATCCATCTCTATATCTCCATATGCTTTGGTCAGAGAGCAGAGAGCTGCAGGAGGAGGATGGGATTTCGGCTCTCTGAAGCTTTAAATCACATAGTGGCACCAAGTGATTTGAATGGACTGAAAGTAGGAAATCATAAGACATTTTTAAAGACCAAATCAAGAAAAAAAAAGAAAAAAAGTGCAACATCACTCCCAAGTTCATCCTGATCCATTTTTGTGGGACTGAACTGTGATAATGTTTGGCACTATGTAACTCACCAAAGGACAAAGCTGGAAGTTTGGTTAATGACAATGCTCTATAATGTTTCCACAAAATCCACATTCTGCTTTGAAACAGTGGATAGGCTTAAGATTTGAGATTATTATGGAACAAAGATGCGTTTGACATGTTAGACATGTTTTTTGTGTCTTTGTACGTGAAGCATCTGGACAAATAATACAACTGTATCAGAGTTTTTATGAGCCATTATGAGTCATCAGCACATTCCTTGTCTTTAAAAATACTATAGAATATATCAGGTTTGGATTACAGTGTGCATTTGAAGCTCTAAAAAAGGTGATTTGTGTTGTGTGAATGTCATTAGTGAAGTGAAAAAATATGGGAAAACAGTTAGGAGAAGGTACACACAGCAGGGACTTGGGATTCGCCTTGATGTACAGACAGAATATGTCCCAAAGAATGCTGTGTGGAGACAGGGAAAGCCCAGTGGATCTATTATCTTGTCTGTTTGCTGCTTTTTTATTCACAAAACTGCAAACCTTTCTCAGATTTTTCATCTGATGTTTTAATAAATCCACAAAATGGCTTTGAATTAGAATGTAGATTGGAATAATCTTGGGGGATGCCACCATGGGAAACACCTTTGCATTCTCTCTGGAATGCCTTAAATCACTCAGTAACTGACCGACTATAACTGGTCCAGTGTGTGGATAACGAAAGACAACAGAGGAATATGAAGTTATAAACCCAAGTGATCATGTGATCCTGTTACAGTAGTAGAATTAGAATGAGATTGTGAAATCCTGACCTGTAGCAGATCCCACTATATCCCTGGAGGGGGACTCGGACATGGCGTCGGCCAGTCTCTCTCGGAGGCCTTCGTCGCTGGTGTCTGCTGAGCCGATGTTGTGCCGCGGGACACCAAAACTCTCTGGCCAGCTACCACACACTTCTAAAAGGGTCACACCACGCCCATCAAATGGCCCTGTATCCACAGAAACACAAACGAGGTTAGACTAGTTTGATAACAGGTGTTGCATGAATGAAACAGTTATTGAAAGTAAATTAATAAACAGAATTATTTGTGATGACTTTGTAGAGCTACCTGCCTGTACAGATTTCCATTATAACACCTTACCTCTTTAACAGATATCCTGAATAATAATATACAGTATGTGTTCACGAAAACATCCAAATAAAACTTGTATACAACATGGGATTAATGTAGGGCTGCCATCCATATTTATAACGCTATACTGTCATTTTTGGACTGTACACCGAGCATATATTTCTACTGCAGCATCATGTAAAAGCAGAAAATACAAACAATCAAATAAATCAAAATGTAGTAAAAGTACATAGAACTGAGACTCTGTAACAGCACTTAGGCAACATTAAAGGTCCTAAATTGGTGGCAGAGGAGGAAATGTTACAGCTTGTTAAAAAAGATGAGTTGTTTTTTATATACATAGCTCTCTTGAGAATAAAAGAGAAAAAGATACTGTATTGACATACAGTGCACTTTTGCAGTTCTTCTGCACAACAAAGTGAGACTTCAGCTTGAAATGGGTTTATAGGCTCTTGTAAAAGTCCCATCCTAACCTTTTTAAAGCAGCTGACTGATAAACATTTCCCATTTTTTCGTCACCATGACATGAAATAACAATTATACAGTACACTACATATATTTTTGAAATTTCATTATGAGTAATTTTGTGACAACTCGTAACTTTGCTCATTTTTATTATTTCACACGTTAGTTTTTTAAAGCACCTCATCTGTTTTTCAGAATGAAATACATCACACATGTACTTTACTGCTCTATGAATGGAGACAAATTTACTACGCACTAGTTCAACGAGTCCAACCGATCAGCTGATTCACAGTCACAAGCTCAAAAACCTAACAAACAACTTGTAAGCACAACACAATCTTCATGCTTGTCAATCCAAATCCACACAGACCTCCACTGCACCTTAATCTTTTCTCCTTTCTGTCTGCCGTAATTTCTGCAATCAGAGAGATCTTGTGCTCTTGGAGCCAGAAAGTCTGCAACCTGTTTCAGTGTGTGTGTATGTATGTGTGTGTGTGTGTGTGTGTGTGTGTGTGTGTGTGTGTGTGTGTGTGTGTGTGTGTGTGTGTGTGTGTGTGTGACAAGCCAAGCAGGCATGAAAGCAGGCATGCAGACACTTAAACAAGTGGTTTATTCTATTAGTGTGTTCATTTGACTTGGTCACTCTGCCTGCCAGCACTACAAGGTGATAAAGGCTGAAAGGGATGCTTTAGCAGAGGGTTAGTGAAGAGCTCCTGTGACTCAGCAGCCTTAACAACTATTCAAACACATGACCTCATGGGCTCAGTTTCACTTTATCATCATTATCACTAGTTCAGTTCTGCAAAGCATAACAGCATCTTTACCCTTGTTAACACCCAGGAAATGTGTGACAAAAATCAGTTCAGGGTAGGTGACCAAATACGAACAACTTCATCTTGCAAGAAGCTGTGAAATGAATTTAAAAATAGATCAACAAACTATGTAGTTAGTGGCCTTCAAAGGGTAAAGGGGAAAACCTGTAACTTCAAGCAAAATGTACCATAATTATAAAACTTTAAACAAGCTGCGTTCTGATAAGAAAAGATGTTGATCTCTGAAACAGCTGAGTGCAAAAAAGACACCTGACACTAACGTCATTTAGACCAACCTGAATAGCTAGAGCCTATGTGAATGAACATTTCAGTAAATGATATAATAAAAATACTAGAGGAGCATGAGGGCTGGTTTGTGATAGTGGAGTGCTCTCATTTTTTAAAAATCAGTTTTTGCAGTTTATGTAGTTTCCATCATGTGCGCTGAAATACTAAGAAATGCCTGTAACTCTAGAGAGTCTGACGCAAAATAAGCACAAACTTTGCTTAGTTGCAACACTCTATAGGGATTTTTGTGTCAGCATACGATTAATGCAAATGTTTTATTAATAGATCCTTGAAATCGAGCAGACTGCAAGCCCAGAAGCTGCACAATTCCCTGTGACATTATTATAATTTTTTCTAAAACAATATGTTTTAGAAATGTCTAATTTTTTTAACTTTATGCTTTATCTTGTATGATTTACACTTTTTTGTTTGAGAGGTGCAATATAGATAAAGTTGAATAAGGAATTTATAATATTTACAAATACAACAAAGATGCACTTTACAAAAAGTGTTCATCAGTTTCACACCTGATTTAAAATGCCAATAATTTTTATAGTTGCCTCAGCTCCATGATTAGTTTGACAACTGATGCTTTTTTGGCATGAAATGGCATGATTTTGTACTACAATTACAAAAATCCTTAAAAATATGACATTTTCAAGTTCATACAACATAGTGTCTACCTATACTGCCATCTGTTTGCAAACAGTGTGTATGTAATTAATGCAGCATTTGGCACTCAATGAAAACCACACATTTCACATTTGTGGTATCTGTTAGTGAAATAAGTTCGCTAAATCAGTGTAGCACTTGTACTGTATATGGAATGTGTGCAGTGTACGACTGATGTGACTGGCACATCAGAAACTGTCTTATTTGAGTGTTTCATTTGTGACACAACTGACTTTTCTCACTGTCTTGAAATGATGCAAAAAACACATTTAAATCCTTGAACATGTTTAACATAATTTGGAAGGACAAATGCAGTGTCCATGCTCATTGTAGACGCCCACACTTTGTTTCTCTCTCTTTCTGTCTGTCTCAGACAAGTGGACACGCACACATGCAGGAATGTTTCTCTAGTGGTCTTGTGGGTATCAGCAAAACTCGAGTGAGAAGGCAGACAGGATGACATCAAAGGAAAAAGTGAAGTACAGGACAGAAGAGATCCTCTTTTCCTGGAAAGGAAAGTATCCCTGTGCATAATGTGTGTGTGTGTGTGTGTGTGTGTGTGTGTGTGTGTGTGTACTGTAAGCACAGAAGACATGGGTGGACAGACGGCTGGTGGATATATAGGTCAAGTCTAGTTATCTAGACAAATATGTTGAAGTGTTCACTTTTATGTTAGACAGAATCCAGCTGATATATTCCTTTAACATCGCTGTAATGTGGTACATGAATTTGTGGCTACTGTAACAGATTCTGATCATATTAAAAATGCAAAAGCCACCTGTGACCATGCACAAACCCACACAGACTTGTGTTGTTAGCTTTGAAAATGTAGATTTAATGAAATCTTAAAATACATAGGCATGTAAAACCTCTGCCAAATGGTCAGCTGGAGGTTTTAGCGAGCTGTACCTTTAAAAGCAATGAGCCACACTTCACTCACTAACCCTAAGCTGTCTTGTCCAGATGGACCTTTACAGCTACAAAATTCAATTCAGTCTTTACACAGACACACACATCCAAGTTATCCAGCATTAAATCAAGCAATGTGCAGGATGTAATAACATCATATCACCTCAAAGGCTAAATACAGGTTTATTTTTTTACACGCATACTTACCCAAAAGGCCCTCATGGCCCTCTTTGATTGAAGGCCTGTTGGCATTTAAGGGGAATCCTTTGAAAAATCAATCCAACAAACACAAGCTGTCTCTGAAGTGCAGTAAAGTTATCAGGAAGCTACGCCACTGAGTGTGTTTGTGTGCTTTTGGAGGTCGGTCAGTGTTATCACAGCAGGGAGCATGGAGACCCGTGCAGCCTCTCACCCCAGCATTAGCACCTGTCACTGGGCCGCAGCGGAGCTGACAATGGCCAGGCCTCAGTGTATGCACACACATACACAGTAGTCTGCTTCCTGATAGCCAGTGAGCCAGGCAGATCAAAGGTTTTGACTGCGGTGGCTTTTCTGGATGATAAGAGCTTGGCAGAAGGTTAGCAGAAGCTTTAGGTTTATCAGGCCAGGCTTTGACCTATATGGGTATTTGAAGGCCGATACTGATAGCTTTACACAGAAACTACTGATCACTGATGGCTCCTATTGATGGTCTATGGCACTGGTTTCAAAAAAGTATTTACATTTAGAAAGCTACTGAGATGGGATTTAACATATGACGTGAAAGACTCAGACCTGACTGAAACATCAGCATCACACGTATTCAATGTGGCCTGGAAGTGGATGTACAAATATTTTCAATATCTGTTTTCGTTCCTAACTTACCTTGGAAAACCATAAGCAGATAATGACTGCAAATAACCAAATGTCATGTCAAGGCTACTAATCCAAACTCTGCATACTTTACTCACCAAAAAAAACATCAAGTAGAATAATCTTCTATTTAGATTATTCTTGTCTGACTTGTTTTCATCTACATTAGATTAAAAGAAAACTAAAGTAAAAATCACTGAGTTAAAACTGATGAGACATTTTTCCAGTGCTTTTGTTTTGCATATAACTGTACTGTATATTTGTGACCTCTCTTCTTATCAGCTGTTAATTGTTTACACAGTAGTTGTAAAATCTCAAACTGAGGAGTTTTTAATTTATTTTCTCATCTTGTAAAGAGTAAGAAAGGCAGCAAAATAAAAACTACAATAAAAAAAGCTAACGTTAAAGATAAGCAGCTACTAAGATGGTATTTTACTGTAAAAATGACAAATTCAATATGTACTGAATATGATGCTTTTGATTGAAGAGTCACAGAACTGTGTAAAACAGATTTAGAAAGAAACTATACAGCATTAAAATCTTAGTAGCTGTTTTGTAAGTCTGAAACATCAACTCTGGCCTAATATTAGCAGCTATGAATATATCTTAAAGGTGTATTGAGTAACAATAAACAGTCTCAAATCAAAAGAGTAAAGACTATGTTAGCTGTAATCTTATCAAATTCTGACACGTCTCTGCTGTAAAAACAGACAAGCCTCTCTCATCAAAATCCACGTGTTTATCGACTCTTCTTCACATCATTGGAGAAACAAGAAAGCAATGCTGTTAGGAGGAGTATTCAAAACACACGCCCTGGGTTGTTGTTTTTCCCTCTATCATGTGAAAACCCAGCAGGATTAAAAGCTACTCTACGCCCAGCTGTCAGCCTCCACGTACTGGCCCTACTTATCCCTTCAGCCAGTGCTACTTTCCTTAAAGATTTAATCACACTGTGGCTGGATATGTGTGTGTGTGTGTGTGTGTGTGTGCGTGTGCGTGTGCGTGTGTGTACAGTATGCACCTTTATACCAAGGGGCTTTGGATACACATCATATGCACATCACAATGGCCACTCAAGGACATAATGTTTGAATAAAAGCTAGGAACTACAACTGCAACTTATTGTGGACAATATTGCAATTTCAGTCCGCTTAGCATGCATGAAAATATCTTTTATTCAAGTGGCCGTAGATAGATACGTGATGACCCAAAGGAAAGGAAAAAAAAAAACCTTTCAGAAATAAGTAAAGAAACAATTTGATGAACAATATGTAAGAAGATTAATCATATGTGAGTATTTGTAAATTCACGTACATATTGTATCATATCAAGGATATCATGGTTATATTTGCAGGTGAGTACCATATTTGGGAGTTTTGATTGGCTTAAAAAATGGTGGGGGAAAAAAGTACATTTAAATGGTAAATAAATAAATAAATAAATAAATAGTGTACATTTGACAGTATGTTGGCCTGGTCTTTTTTAAACAACGCACCGGGGTTTTGTAATCAGGGTTTTTACTCAACAACATTAAATAGAAAAAAGATATTTTATCGTTATTGAATGTTATAATTGTTTGTGACATGCATTATTTGCATTTGTAATTTATCAGACTGTATATACCATAATATATCATGACTAGCAAGTTTCAAATTTGCCTGGTAAAATAATTCTTTCCACATTCTAGACCGGAAGAAGCAGACCAGATATTGCCTGTTAGTCAGCTCTAAATAATAATAAAAAAAAAGTTCAGTTATTTGTTTTTCAAGAGTTTCAGTTTTTTTCTGGCATAGTGGTGATGAATTCACAATGAGTGAGTCTACCAAACATTCTTTACTAAAAAAAGAAACCATAGACCAATGTTATTCAACCTTGGGGTCAGGACCCCATGTGGGGTCACCAAGAATTCAAATGGGGTCACCTGAAATTTCTAGTAATTGATTAAAAAAAACAAAAACTTAATAATAGAAAAAATATGGTGAGTTGAGAGAGACAATCACAATCCATAAAAGACAAACTGTGAAGCTGAAACTGAAATACTGTGGTTCTGTTTATCTGTTAAATGTTCATTGTGGTCAGTTTCAGATGCTGCAGCTCTTTCATAATTCATAGTTTCAGTTTTTGTTTGTTCAGTATTAATTGTCCTCCTTGTAAATCACAGCTGGACTGACTGGACAGATCCTGACCCTTTGTGCAGTAATCTACACCTGGATTTACTGTCTCCGTCCACAATAATATACATTATATAGACTAAATGTCCTCTAAAATTAACGTTAATTTACAACATAGTAGAGCAAACTATTACATGATCAAAACCAAATAAATCTGAGCAAAAAAATGTCTCTGTTCTGGGGTCGCCAGAAATTTGTGATGTTAAAATGGGGTCACGAGCCAAAAAAGGTTGGGAACCACTGCCATAGACTGAATCATCATGTTACGTAGCTAAGAATTACTAGTGTCACAAATAAAGAAAAGTTGAAACAGACAAAAAGATGCTGTAAAAGCCTCTGAACTAATGGCATCTCAGCCAAGAATGATATTCAACTCTCAAGTACCTTTCCAGAGAGGCTCTGGATAGACAGACACCTTATGGTCACATTATTTATGTTGGGTTTCTTTTCACTTTACAGACTGGTCAGTTTCAGAGTGTGTGGGTTGTTTCTTGGCAAAATGACCCTGTCAGTAATCCAGCATGGTGATGTAATAGGATGTAGAGCCCTCTTAAGGTCAACTATATGCAGTATATCAACTTTAACTGGATTAAAAACTCCTGATTTTACTGTGGACGGAAGACACACACACGTACACCCACACGTGCGCACACACACACACACACACACACACACACACACACACACACACACACACACACACACACACACACACACACACACACACACACACACACACACACACGCTCAGAGCCAGGTGAAGCTATAATACTCCAAGGCCTCATGCCTCAGTTGCTGGGCTACCTGGGCTTTTAAAACACTAATGGTTCAGATGCCTGGTTGGTGCTAATTCAATTGGGCTTTAGTGCGACAGGGCTGATCAGACTAATTCCTTTATTTTGGGAGCTGTACATAATCTGGAGTGTGTGTGTGTGTGTGTGTGTGCGTGTGTGTGTGTGTGTGTGTGTGTGTGTGTGTGTGTGTGTGTGTGTGAGAGAGAGAGAGAGAGAGAGAGAGAGAGAGAGAGAGAGAGAGAGAGAGAGAGAGAATATACAAGCATGGGGGTTAAATTAGGCACTGAGAAAACAGGAGCCGTCTGTTACTGACAAACAGATTGTAAATCAGATGGGAATTGAGGTGGGAAGTTCACTAAGTAACCAGTTCATTAGGTACACCTTTAAAGTCCAATGCAATCCAATCCAACAGCTCTGCAACAAATCTTCACCATGGAAAGCTTTGAATGTAACCTTTCTGGTGTCACTGTTTCTGCTTTATCAGCCAAGAGACCCAATAGTTGAAAAATAAAGAAAATCCACAGACAAAGAACATTTTTCTCTGTCAAATTATGTGCATATTGGATATAAGTGTTAGTATTTAATGAGTTAAAAAAAAAAAATGCTGTGATAAAACAACTTAAAAATGATCAAAGAAAAATGTAATTAATTTATTATCTAATTATTAAATATAGTGTTGTGAACAAACAAGAAAGAAATGACATATACAGTCCTGTGTGTTTAAATGGGGGAAAATAAGAAAGAAAATATAAAGTTTCCTATTTTTAAATAACTTTTGTGGCCAGTCACTTGAATGCACCATCAAGTCCCTGTCTGTGCTCACATGACAGTGAGTCTATGAGGTAGCACCTGAATGCACCACAAGGTCCCTTTCCCTGAATCTGTGTCTAAATCTGATGCAGAAAACAGGACAAAAGCAGGTGAATGACACCACAATGTATAGTGTTTTATCCCATGACAAACGTTCTAAGATCCTATCAAACAGAAAATCTAGTTCATGAGCAGTAACCTTTGTATTCTAAAGAGCCATTTTTGGACAGAAATGGAAAAAAACCTGTATGGAGTCAAAAGATATCCTTATGCTTTACCTGTGTTTGTTCAGAATATGAGGAGAATAAATCAACATTTCTGTGCATTTACAGAACTACAAAGAAATTACAGAACTACACTAAAGGATGGTGACATTTGTCATTATTGTGTTGTGCAGGACAAATCGACTGGTATGTGAAGGCTTTCTTTGGAATGGAGTAAATAGATGAATATCTTCAGTGTCATAAATAAAAAGTCTACTTTTACTGCTACTACTAGTTTTTGATTAATTTGGAGTATAGTCTGCATTTTTACAACTGCATAACATCAGAATGACTTTACGGTTGTGGCAATACTAGCAAATGGTGTAAAAAAAAAAAAAAACAATAAGTGTAATTCATTTGCATATGTTTTTCAACAAAACCACATGAAGCCACTGGCCAAATGTGGACCGAGAGCCACAGTTTGCCCACCCCAGGTCTAGCTGCATTTGGTGCATGGCAATTTCAAACCCTGCAGCTAAGAGCAGTTAATCCAAACAGGAAAAAAGACATTGGCTGCTACTCTGTTGCTATAGATGCTTCTATCCTTATGACAAACAACTATAACAAGTGTTCAGAGAACGCAAACCTCCGCCCAGCACCCCGAACAGTGTGCATGTGTGGATCGACTATTTCTGTTTAAATTCAACAGTTTCCAGGTTGTTCCATACAGCAGAAAAAGTTGAAGCTTGGTACCAGTCATGTGTCTGTCCAATTATATTCAATTCACATCAATATTAGTTGAGTTCTAATTTTAAACGTGTGGTAAATGGGATTTGCAGTGTTAAATGTAAATGTCCACAGAGTCCACATTCCACAGTGGATGTGGACAATTTAGTTCCAGATACAAGAGATTGTTCTAAGCTACGGGTGGATCCAATTGGAGGCTAATCAGAGGTGTTTTGAATTTTTTATGAATTTTGGAAGATTTCTCAATGATGACAGATAGGAAAATTGTAGATGTTGTGACCTTACTGTGACCTTGAAATCTGGCCTACTTGGCCCAAAATTTAGCGGGTTGGTCCCAGGGCCTAGGCCTATCTGTGGGGAAGATTTGGGAAAGATGGGTGGAAGAGGTTTCCTGTAAAGTTGCTAACAAACAAACAAACAAACAAACAAACACGCAAAGAAACAAACACACAAAGCAAAGTGATCCCAATACCTCCTGGTGGAGGTAAAAATATGCTGGTGCTCAAAAACTCTATTTGGATACAATTTCCAGTTTCTTTAATAGACTGAATACTTTTTGTGGACATATTCACCAGATACATTCAACATGAAAGCTCTCCAGTTGTGCTGATTGTAAAATACTCTAGTTTGTGTACGGACATGTTGAAACAATTATTACCTCCGCCAAGGAGGTTATGTTTTTGCCAGGGTTTGTTTGTCTGTTTGTCTGTTTGTTTGTTTGTTTGTTTGTTTGTCTGTCCGTCAGTGTGCAACATAACTCAAAAAGTTACGGACAGATTTCAATGAAATTTTCAGGGTTTGTTGGAAATGGGATAAGGAAGAAATGATTAAATTTTGGTGGTGATCGGGGGTGGGGGGGCCCACGGGGGGGGGCACTGATCAGCCTTGGCGGAGGTCTGCGCTCTCCGAGTGCTTCTAGTTTAATCTGAGCTTGTGTTGATAGGAGAGAAGGAATAACCATCATATCAGTGTTAGCTGGCGTTGAAAGGTCAGGTCTGCTGTGATGCACAGTGTGTACATAATAGAACAGCGTTAAAGCAGAGTACGTGCACATTCATACATTTATGTTCCAACACAAAGATGCCATTCTATTCTATATAAATCCACAAAAAGTCCCTTTTAATAGACTTTCACACGCACACACACGTGTGACTGCACTGTGAACCCATACTGACATCCCTTCAGGCTGTGTGTGTCAGAGAGAGACAGAGTGAGAGAGAGAGAGTGTCTCTGATATCCTCAGGGAAACACTGAGAGTGCTAGCTAGCTGGCGGAGTAGGTTTGTGGTGCAGGGTTAGTGTTAATGGAGATGTAAGCTCACAGGATTAGCACCCATAGGTAGCTATGTGTGTATATGTGTGTGTGTGTGTGTGTGTGTGTTCTTGACAGGCCGGGCCTTTCTTTCATTACATTAAGGCCAATGCTTCTAAATCATTTACTCCCTTTGCAGTCTCACTGGTGTCGGCTAAGTGTTAGTAATCCCCATCAATACTGGGGTCTGCCTCAAGGCACTTTACTCACTACCACATGCACACACACACACACACACACACACACACACACACACACACACACACACACACACGCATGCATGCACGCACACACACACACACACACACATACAAATAAACATATGGACGCATTAACCTGTGCGCAGTTAATTGCAGATGAGTAGAGTCCACCTACCACACACTCACACACTTAACCGCCCACTAAGCAAATTCAAGGCATGTCAAATTGGACATCAGCAGTGCTTTACTCACAATTAGGCTTAACGTTTTAACAGCGAGCTTTGGCTTGTATGTGTCTGTCTCAGCTTTGTGTCATCACAGAACCATACATTCTGTCTCACACACACACATACACACACAGACCACCACTGTCCTTAACACCTTAATATATGCTCAGACTGAAAACTCTAAATGCATTTGCTGTGTTTTTTAAAGTGCAGAAAGATTTTCATTTCTTCTGACTTGGGTGCAGCTGTTCAGCAGAAGGGCAAACTGCCCTGGTGAAACACACTGCGCTGTGTTTTCCTGCTCCGCTCTTACCGTGTATATGGGTTCCTGAGTAACCAAAGGTGATTCTAAATGACCTGGATGTAAAACATGTAGAGTCTCCTATGAAATTACTGAGTGAAATAACATAACAGAAATTGGAAGGGGGAAGAATTTTTTTTTTTTTCCCACATGTGATATGTCTTTCATCAGATTATAAGAAGGTGTGAATGATGCTATATTTTCTTTTCCTCTAGTAAAGTATTAGCCGTCCTGAATATACATCTATTATATATAGCTAGTCAGCACTAAGCTCGCACATGCTCCCCCCAACAGGAGCAGCCTCCGCTCGCTCAGACCATGAGTTCATCTCGTTGAGGCAACATCGCAAGAAAAAACACGATTGCGAGAGAAAAAGGAAATGACAGAAATTGTTCTTTCTGACATTTTAATGGAAGGAGATTCTGATTCCAAACAAGAATCCTCCTTCTCTCCGCTCCACCATCTTCCTCGCACAGATCATCTATTCTTTAAGGTAAATAAGTTAATAAAACTAGTTTATTTCTTTTGCAATCTCTTTTATTATGTTTTTATTACTGTTATTTTCCTTCTAACTGCACTTTTTATGTTTTAAAAATCCTCAAAACATGGTTTTACATGGTTTTTGGGGGCTGGAACAGATTAAATATATTTTAATTCATTTCAATAAGGAAATATGATTTGTAAAATGAGTAAACTGCAAAACAATTTCGATCATGGAACAAATTAAACTTGTACAGCAAGGTTCTACTGTACCTAAAGAAGGCGTATGTTTTCACATTTTACATTTATGTATTTTATGTGACACACAGCAGCATGGTCCAGGAGGGATGTTATGTCATCTTACTGTGTACTTGTATAGGGGTGAAATGAGTTCAAGACCCATTTTATCAAATTACTAGGTGCTGAACCTCATGGGTATTTTAGGATTTGGAGATATCCCTATACCAATAAATAAACCAAGAGAGACGAAACAAAATTATTTAGAAACAAATTTAAAAAATGCCGTTGTACATTACTGTATTAAAATTAGTTGAAGAATAAAATTCAGAATTTTATCAGAAAATGCATAAAACATTCAACCAAATCCACTGGTAAACGACACACAAAACTGAAGAAAATATTCAAATACGCTTAGAAAGATGAAGACATGAACAGAAGGTATGTCAATGGTAAGGCTGTTGTATATTTACATACATACTGTATATATGTGTCCCTCATCACAGTATATTTTCATGGAGTGATATTTATGCCATATGTCTGCGTGCCAAGAGCTTCTTGCTGATGGCCTAGCGCACACATGCACATGTTTGCACACAGATGATGTAAATATGGTGGAGCTCTATATGTGTGTGCATGTGCTTTCTTGAGGACTGATTATGCTGGTTAGTTAGAACAAGTGGTGTGCAAACACACCGTAATGTGAGCACCTGAGAAGATCTGCTGCACGCATGCACACTCAAAAGAACGTCAACATACAGACAGCCTGGGATTTTTCTATGCTGAACGACAGCCCCAGCAGCAAAAACAGACACTTTGACTCAAATTACAATAGGGTTATCATCGTATAAAATGGGTTTATTAGTGCCAATATTACACTGTGACAATATGGAGAAGTTCTTTATGTGAGTAAGTCAAAGATGTTGTGCAGTAAAGTTTTAGATATGATGTTTTTGGATTCATTTTATTGCTGCATTCATACATGTTGCATTTGTGCTGGACATGTTGAAGGTTGACCTTCAATCAAGAAAAAATTGGTACCTGTAAATGTGGTGAAATAAAAAGTGCCATATTTGCCTCTGAGATACAGTGATGTATGTGTGTAAAGATGGTTAAAATCGAAACGCACAAGGAAAGTACAAGTACTTGTCATATATGTTCAAGTACTTGAGTAAAAGTACTCAGTTACATTTGATGAAATGCAAAGTACTGTACATACTGAGTAGCTTGTTACTACAGGTTATGATGAGGCTAAGCTATGTGGGAAAATACACAAGATAAAGATAAGGAATAAAGAAGTGTGAGGAGGCTGTGCTGTGCCAATGCATACAGAAAAACATGAGGGTTAACGCTTGCCGCTCATCCACACAGCTGCTGTGTCAACACTGAGGAATACGATACTATTCTAATATGACTGGTTGACATATTTCCTTACTGCTAATGGATGTTTTTCATATACAGTATGGAAAAAATATATTTAGAACCATGTTAATTACCCCCTGCTTTCACCTGTTGGTAACTATAGTAGGACTGAAGACCCCTGTGACCCTCACAACAACTAAGCAGTCCAGAAATTGGACAGATGGATTTTACCCTCTAATTCAACAAGTATTTCAACCCAAAAACTACCCAAACATAGTCTCTATTGAAATTTTGCAAACCAGACCTCCTCCATCTTGCTGCTAAATCAGTGTTTTTCAACCTTGGGGTCGGGACCCCATGTGGGGTCGCCTGGAATTCAAATGGGGTCGCCTGAAATTTCTAGTAACTGATAAGAAAAACCCCAACAACTTACTAATAAAAAATATATGGTGAGTTCAGAGACAATCACAACATATAAAAGACCTGACAAACTCTGCAGCTGAAACTGCAGCACTGTGGTTCTGTTTGTGTGTCAAATGTTCACTGTGGTCAGTTTCAGATGCTGCAGCTCTTTCATAATTCATAGTTTGAGTTCTTGTTTGTTCAGTATTAATTGTCAGCCTTACAAATCCAAGCTGGACTGACTGTACATATCCTGACCAAGGAAAATAAAATTCTCACTTTGTGCAGTAATCCACAGCTGGATTTACTGGCTCTGTCCATAATAATATACATTATATAGACTAAATGTCATCTAAAATTAATGTTTATTTGCAACATAGTACAGCAAACTATTACATGATCAAAAACAAATTTAATTTTTAGTAAAAAAAAAAAAAAAGTCTCAGTTTTGAATGTCTGGGGTCGCTAGAAATTTGTGATGTTAAAATGGGGTCACGAGCCAAAAAAGGTTGGGAACCACTGTGCTAAATAGTCAAAGTATGAGAATCTGTACCACGAAGGCTAGTTCTGGCTGAGATGTACCAGTTACAATAAGTCACTTCACAAACTACCAGTGAGAACTTTGTGATGTTTTTGATGATGTCATATATTGTACTGTGCATAATCTCTGTAGAAAACACCTAAACATGATTTTAGAAATGGGTAGGTAAAAGAAGAAGACAAATTGTCATATGCTCCTTTGCTACTGTGCACTGTAATAAGGAAATCCTGGTTATCAAGAGAAAAACTTGTCTTTATAACAATGCTCAAGTATCATTCTGGTGGTAGGTAAATTAAAGAGGCAGTGAAAGGGAAAGCAAGTTAGAATGACAAGCTAGATAAAGCTTGGTGTATATATGAAACATCATTCCTTCAGAAAGGCTGCACATTTACACTGGAGTGTAACAGGAAGGTAATTCAATATACTTATAGAAAACAGCTGACAGTGATTAGAGAATTTACTGTATTGACATGCTACTTTTCACAATGGCAGGTATAGAGTAAACTGTGTGTTGGGTCATCTTAATCACTTGCAACTACCTGCTAAGACATTTATGCCCACATCAACAGGCAGCCATTAATGTTGGCACAGTTTGTCCCAAGCTTTAAATATGCTTTAACGGTTCTGCTTCCCTAATGAATGTTGCAGGAAAAGGGGGCGTGGAGGTGAAAAGAAAGGGAAATTAAAGTTGCCTTGGGAAGGACCTCTCCCTGGGTCCTGTTGTTGGTTACCAGAGGGCATTAATAATGAGCTGAGGGGGACACTGATTAAAAGGAGGCCATACATTTAACACTAAGCAGACCCCTGAAAGGGTGTGTTTGCTGACAAATGAGCAGGTGTGCACTGACAGCTTGTATAAAGGCTGTATTTGGACAAGTGTAGCATGAAAAAAAACAACAACAAGAAATCACAGCCACAGTGGATTGGCAGTATGATGTCGCCTGTACAAAATGCTGACCCTTGTTTGAGCTTCAGTCTACCAAAAAGAACCATAATGAAATTTATTTACATGTTTCTGAAAAGGACTCTGTTGTCTCCATTTCTGTAAAAGGCCCAGGGCTGCAAAAATCCACCAGCTAATATCAGTGATATCAGTGAGTGTGGCTAGTGAAATTAATTTTGTCCTTCTTGTTACTAGTGCTACTATGCGAATCTGTTACTGATTGGCCACCAAACTGTACAGTCTGTTAATAAGAATTATGGGAAGTGCTGTAGATGACAAGTAAGTATACCTAGAGAACAAATATCTTGTATACTTTAGGCCATGAAGGAAAAGGTCCTGCCTTAAAATGTGATGTTACCTATTTTCACAGGTGAGTACAAATTACGATGCCACTGATTCACTATTGGACCCAATAGGGACCAAGCATGAATGTGGAGCATTTTAACAAACATCACTAAAGCTAGAATTCATGCTTGATTCAACATTTAATCACCACCTGATGTCTGATACCTGATTTTTTATTCAGAATAGCAAAAAATTGTAAAAGGGCCAGTAATTTACTCTCTAAATATAGTCTGACTCACAGGAAGTAGTCTTTTGGAGTAAGCCTACCATTTGCTGACTATTTCCTTGAGTATTCTCCTACACTTCGACAGTCTGTGCCATTTCCAAAGGTTTGCTATGTGAGACAACAACCTTGGAGCTAGCAACCCACACGCTTAACAGGCTCCACATCACATGTTCAGCATAGTCTTGTATGTGAGGTTTTCTTTTGCAGTGATTTAGCCATTTTAATGACAAGGTTCACCTTCCCACGTGCAAAGGTTCCACCAAAACAAGCTCCTCCAACACTCTTCCCCAACAACATGGCAGCATCACTGAATCCTTGGTGTGCACCACCAACTTCTCTGACCGGTTTAAAGGTGCGGGAGACTTTCATGAGCAATTTTTCATCAAATCTGTCAAACCTCAGTCATATCCTCAGTATCATGAATCTGTAAGTCTGTCTGGGATTACTCACCTGAATCTCTTGCATTAAGGTGAACAGTTTCAAAGTGCCATCCACTATAAACAAACCGTATGTTTACAAACCGACCCGGGAGGGAACTCAAGCATCTTCGGAATTTTGTTGCGACGTGCATTGTGGGAAACAGAGGTTCGCGCAGCCACCTGACAGCAGCAGTGTGACCATATGGTATTATATGGATGAAACAAACACGCGGAAACGGCTGGAGGAATATACATAGAAGGAAGGGAGTTCCTGTCGTTTCCAACTGTGTCTGTTCCAGCTGCCGCTGTCAGGTGGCTGCACGAGCCTTCGCTTCCCACAATGCACATTGCGACAAAATTCCGAAGATGCCCGAGTTCCCTCCTGGCTCATCTGTAAACACTAAGAAATTGTTCACCGTAATGCAAGAGATTCAGGTGAGTAATCCCAGACAGACTTACAGATTCATGATACTGAGGATATGACTGAGGTTTGACAGATCTGATGAAAAATTGATCACAAAAGTCTCCCACACCCTTAAAGGAATTAAATTTTGTTTTTGTCCTTATTCTAGAATGACAATGTGCACAGCCAGACCCTTATCCAGCACTATAAATATAATGTACTTGCTTGACTGTGAAATTGAAAATGTTCAATAAACCCCTAAAAGTATAACTTACGTAAACACCAAAAGGCCAGCATCATAATTTTTCTCCACTCGTCATCATCACAGAACCGTTATAAGGCATCTTTCATCTGGGCAGATACATGGCGCCCACACAGCTAAAACTCCCTTCTGGGCGCTAGACATTGTTTTCCATCAAACCAAAACAAAGATTGGGGAGTGTACACTTCATGGTGCTAGCATGGCCAGCTAATTGATTTCAGGCCGGATCGTGTTGCTGTGTAATGGAGCAGGCTAACGTGATGATGAAGCTGGGATGGTCATGGTGATGACTTTCACAGGGACTACGACCTCATTTGTTTGGTTGACAGGCTGCAGGGTGTGTGTGCATGTGTTTCTCTATTTGGCATAAAGGATATGGATTAAGCTTTAGAGGTGACAGATGATATGTTTACAGGAGAATGTTTGCTTTCTGCACAATATTCAATTACAGGGTTTGTGTGTGTCACTGCCTGTGTATATACATGTGTGTGTGAGAAAGAGGCAGAGTGTGCAAGCCTAGTTATCTGTGTGTTACAGGCTACGTGCAAAAGGGTCACAGGACTTTATCAATCACACAGAATTCGCTCACTTCCTTCCTTGCTGTCTGTCTCTCGCCTCTGTCTCCATTTCTCCTTATTTTCTCTGGGAAGCGGTCCAATCCAAATCTAAACTGGTGCAGTCCACTGTTTACTGAAGTTGCGACACAGCACAAATAAATATCTTTGTGCTATTTACAAAACAGATGCACTCATATACAAGGTTGTCCCTATAGCACCATGTAAAAGCCAGGCTGTAGCAGTGAAGGGAGGGAGGGGGGCTGTGGAGGTGAGTGGGGAGTGCAGAACCTTGCAGAAGCAGTGTCCTCAAAAGGAATGGACACAACTTGTGGTTTAATAAAATGCCCCAAAATTTTACTAAACCTACAAGGATTATAAATGACAGACACGAGCACCACCACATTCACAGCAGCAGGTCGTGTGTATGATCCTGTTCAACTGTGTTGCAAAAAACTTTGAAGTTAACACCCACTGCTCACCAACTGCACGTCGGTATTTGCTTGTTCCTTTGTCTGCTACATTTGCAGGTGAATGTCCATGTAATGTTGGAGTTTGTCACATTAATATTCTACAAAGACCCATCTCTTGTCTAAAATAGCTTACTGTTGATTGGTTCTGAAATTTTCTGACCATAAACCCTAAAAATCTGGCCTGTTGCTGTCTACTATTATTGAACTCTACTATGTAGTGATATTTACAAGGAGTAAGCTACTATGAGGAATAACACACGATGACATTTACTGTATATAACCATTAAATATACTGAAATCACTGCTCAGGTGGCACAGAAAGGCTATTTACCTCACGGATAAGAATCATTATCTAACAATAAGTTACATCCTCAGACACTGTCATTGCATTCAAGTAACGTGCTCCTCAAAAAGACTGCTGATGGAAATGCAAATTTGGACATTTGTCAGCAAAGCAAAACAGAAAAGTAGCTTAACATTTTTATAATCCCTCCATCTTTTTCTTGCAGAAGCAGAGTTGGATGGTTAATAAGTGACTGTGGCAGTAGTGACCGCTCCCTTACCTAAAACAACTCTGGCTTTAAGATATTATGTTTGTATATGGCTTATCTACAATAGAACGTATGTTGGAGAGTAAACCTAGAATGGGTTACATTATTGTTGATTAATATCAACAGCTGATATTGAACTACATTAAACAACAACACATTTTATTTGCTTTATTGCCACTATGCATCCTTGTAACATAGCACCTGCTTGTGACAAACCATACTGAACTTTTTTTTATACTGTCATTTTTAAATATTTCCAGAGCTCGGTTAAGATTAGAGTGAGATCTGGATTTTGGATTAACACAGAGTTTGGAACTCCAGCAAGTTACAAAAAACATAGGCCCTGTAGCTTACCAGCACGTCCTATCTCTTATAATGGGGAAATTTTTCAAGGTCGCACCAAATCCAGAATCAGATCCGGATCCAAATAATTTCACTAACTTTTGTTGACATCATCATAAAGAAGCTGTATACCAAGTTTGAAGTCAATCGGAATTGTAGTTTCGGAGAAGAAGACGATTGAAATTTTTGTAACAGATGACAATGACCGCCGCCGCCGCTGCCGGAGGCCGCATGACGACAATAGCTTACAGCCTATCGGCCGGTAAGCTAAAGAGTCAGGCTACATTTACTCATTGAAAACGTAGTCTGTGAATATAACTGAAGTGACTACTTTACAACATAGCTGTGGAAACAGTTGGTATTGATGATTCCCCGATTTCTACAGCCAATCACACTTCAAGCACAGAACCACTTAAAAAATTCTAAAATGAATCTACACCATTTATGAGTTTTTGGACGAAACAGCCAAAATACTGTCTATCTGCCAATCGCAGCAGGCTGCACATTGCTGTATGTTTTTAGGAGGACTTGATGGATGTCACATGCCCTGGCTGCCAGGCAGAGCAGAAGGTTGAATCAGCATGATGCGGTGTGGTGTGCGAACAGTGGTGATGAATATTGTACCGTGCCTGGCTTCCCCTCAGGGGGGTAAATGAAGAGGATTCCCAGCACCAAAGCCACAGCACTGTGTTCCTGGAAATCCTCCACAATCCCATTTGATCTTAACGCCCTGCCTTGGCTAATGTGTCCCTAAGCTGGCCTTATCACACCACAGAGAGCGCCAGAGGGGATAGGCTGAGAGATGTTCATTTGCATTGCTAGAAGGTGCATTTCTGCTCCTACAGTTCTTCCAAATGACTTGTGCACAGTCTTCCTGGCTGTACAGCGAGTTCAAATGTATCATATGGCCAATTCTGCATGGCAACTACAGGCAGCAGGACAAAAATGACAGAGTGGTGGGAAAGTGGGGGTGGACAGAGAGAGGGAGAGAGAGAAGAAGAGACACAAACAGCCAGCTGAGGTGGAGAGCAAAGCATTATGAAACAGCCATCGCTACTCCACTAGCCTCTTCATTCTAAGCGAATAAATCCTCCATTATCGTGTCTCTCTCTTGGGTCTAAAAGCAAGCATCTTACAGGGAATTAATCGTATTGGACAGAGGCGAGGGGGGCCCATTTCATTTCCTCGTCAAGTTTGGGGAGAATTGTATTGGAAGCCAAGCAGCCACCTGGGAACAGCCTGCTCTCGTCTTTCCTCTCATCTGCTTGTTTTTGCCTCTCAAAAAGCCATTTGCCTGCTCTGTGCATCACACACAAGGCCTCGCTCGCAGTTCATTCAATGCCAAATGTCACTATATTATTGGTCATACTTAATTGGTTCAGCAAGCAAAATGTTTGCATTGGCTTGTGAGTCATTAGCTAGAATCCCTGGACAAGTTTAGACACAGAGAAAGGAGTCCACAGGCAGGAGAGTGTGGGCGCAGTTCTGTATGTGAATTTGTCAGACTGCATGAATATGAATCCGACCAGAGCTGGAAAAGTCAACCCCAAAAAAGCGTGTGTGCACAAGTCTGTGTGTGTGTCCAGCTCGTGGCCAGCCAAGCCTCCTCAGGCCTCTAAACAAGCACCATAAATTCACCCTCCACTTACCTGCAGTAAAAATGTCAGGAGCAAGGATTTTATTGGACCACACACACACAAGTTCATACACACACACACACACACACACACACACAACTTCATACACACACGGAACTCACTTAGAATTCACTAAATACACACACTGTCACTCTGCAAAACACACACACCAACGCCTTTTACCCTAGTCTAGTCCATCTTGCCATCTTCCATAGCAGTTGAGAAGCTGTCCATTGTTATTGACATGACATGCTGGTGGGAGCCAGAGACTCCATGCTAACAACATTAGACACATAGATCCTGTCACAGCCACTCTGTCAGCCACATACATACCCCCCCCCCCCCCAAAAAAAAATACTAAAGAGAAATTACATAAAATCAAAGGACATGATCTAATGGAGAAACAAAGTAACAGACTACTTTTTTATCCAGATGGATCAAGAATTCCAAGCTGTATCAAAGAAGGTTCTAACAGTTGGATTTTTCATTACAGTTTAGTTTTATTTAGTTTTGACTTTTTTTTTTTTGTTTTCATTATTTTCTAAATGCTCAGTTTTGTTCAGTTTTATTTATTTTTTTATTTTTTTAATGTCATTTCTCTTTTTCTCCGTCGTATTCAAATAAATCCCAGACAGGACTCTGCTGCTTTCTCCCAACTTTAGTCTCCATGTTTCCAGGTAGAGTGGAGACCAGAAGACGACTGGAAACCACAAGTGAACACAAGTGACGGACCGCTGAATATCATATGGTGCCACCAGCTAAAATTGCTTGAGGGAAATAAATTGATTTCATATCAATCCGAAATTGACAAAGACGAAAACGAAGGGAATTTTATCCATAATTTTTATACGTTTTAGTTAGTTCTGTAAACACACAACACAGTTTCAGTTAGTTATCGTTTTTTTCTTTTAATTATAGATTTATTTATTTCAGTTAACAAAAATGTTTTTACAATTCTAGTTTTCGTCATTTCGTTAGTTTTCATTAACGATAATAACCTTGGTACCAAATTCATAAAATAAAGGGGCATTCCTTCATATTGTCATTGACTTTGACGTAGACCATACAGCTCACAATGACATACGCTGAGGTACAAAACTTATTTTATTCTCAGGTTGGCAGAAATTCTTCATTTCCCCCTTTGAATTTCTAAAAAGAACTTACAAATAAATCTGTATCACATTCATACAGTGGTGGAAAAAGTTTTTGGACACCCCATGCACTCTTAAGTCAGTGAACTCTGTCAAGTGTTGTTCCATTCTGGAAACCCACAGGCTCCCTTTGGCACATGCCCCATTCCATCGAGATCAAAACCGGATGTTTCAGCAAAATAATGCCCGTTGAAACACATCCACAGCATGGCATGTTGAAATGGTCACGAATTTAGTAATTTATTTATTTATTTAAAAATCAATAGGATTTGTTTGTCTAATAGAGCCATGCTGTTTGAAACACAAAAAAGGGTTTTCCACAAAAACCTCCTGATAATATTTGAGCAAAAAAATTTGGCAAAATTTTACACGTCTCAAAATTTCCACGACTGTATGTTATCTGTACATCTGCCAACCGAGACAAGAAATCATGTGAAATAGCTAGCTTAGTACGAGAAAAAAACAAACAAACTACTAAGACCTTTTTTCTTAATTTAATCTCAAAGACTATAAATATGAAATGATAATTTTTTTTTTTTTTTTTTTTATTACCAATGACAAGTACTTTTTGGGTGGAGTTCTAAAATCTACACCCCTCTCATGCCGACCTGTCTGTTAAAAAGGCTAAGTGTGAATGTGTTAGCTTAGCATACAGACAGGAGACAGTTAGGAGAAAACAGCCACTTTTGTTTTAATCAAGAGGAACAGAAATGAATATCAATACACAATGCACATTTTGTTTGTTTAATACGCAAAAAAAGAAGCGGAAAAACTGAAACTAGAACATACAGAAAAACTGAGTCACTTCTGGTCCCTTTGCTTTTGTTAAATGAATGATTTCAGATTCAGCGACTGTTTTTGCTTACTTTATCAAGACCAAAAATATAACAGTACATTATTTTTGAACCATTATGAATGAGCTTTTGGAGGTGAAGCAGCTGTACACATGCCTCAAATTTCAGAATGTTTGAATAACTCATTAAAATCCAGAGACTTAGTGTTTTAACACTCCATCGACATCTGTTATGACTTGGGGTGTAACTCTGTAGCTCTGAAACTGAGACTGAATCTGCAACACAAACATCCACAATCCATCTCAGGTCATGGTCCTGTCTTCCAAGACGTTACTACTTACTCATACTTTAACAAAACTCATTCATTTATTCAGTCATTTATCACTATAACTCATACACTTCAGAAAAACATACATAAAAAAATATTCCTTTTAAAGTTAGGAGCTCTGTAATTTGTATGTATTATCTATTTTACGTTTTTGCTCTTTTTCCGAAAACAGGTCACTAGATTTGCTCATTTATTTGCATGTAACTGGACTTCAGGTAGGTATAATTTTTGTCTAGTTTCTGAATTTGATTTGAAATATGAAGTTAATTCAGCTTCATGTTGGTATTTTTCTGGATAAGAGTATATAAAAGTAGATACTATATCTGACTAAATAAAACTGCAAAATATTTTCCTTCATTTTTATTTTATTCATGCTCATGCCACAAACATTTTTCAAGGTTGTGTGAGGATGAGAAAGAAATTTATAACCTCTTCTTTTTTTTTTTTTTTTTTTTACTAATTTTAGACCGTCACCTTCACAAAAGGCCCCCAAACTTGCCCTAAAACAGTGTCACAATATTTGCCTGTAGGATTTATCACGGCTTTAAAGTTTTTCTGTGCATGCTGATGTGAGTCTGTGTCTCAGAAAAAGACAAAGTGTGTCCTTGTGAAGATGTAACCTGCCAAAGCACAAAAGGTTAAAGGATAGTAAGTATTCATGCCCCCCCCCCAGCCCCTCCTCATTCAACCTACACATCCACAGACATGAAAGCCAACAGCAGTAACAGTGTTGTGCATGAGTGTGTGTGTGTGTGTGTGTGTATGACACATCTGGGAGTGTAATCAGTGGGCTTCTTTCAAGAGCTGCCAAAGCAAACAGGCCAATAAGGAATCCACTTTACAGACCATCGATCTCCGCTGGCCACAGCCAACACAAACACACACACGGTGAGATGAGCAGCCACATGCACACACAGACGCACATGTAGAAGAACAGCCAGATTCATACACACAACATATACACAGAACAATATCCACGGACAGGACACATACGTACACTCACACAATGCACAGCAGGAACACAGACACACTCTGAACCACATGTACACAGGACACACACACACACACACACACACACAAAGGAACTACAAGGACAATGCAGGATGGTGGAGGATCATCCATGAGCCGTTGCTACTGGTTACCTTTCCTGTCACCACCACAAATTACATACACATCTTTGTATCAGCTTCTTAATGCGCTAGGACGTAAAAAATGGATAATTTGTCTTGTAGGGTTTTGATTCTTTTTTCCATTTATATAAAGTATAAACACTTGAAATAAGTTGCAGATTATTAAATGTGTTTTAAATCTGTCTTTTACTCTCTCTATATATTATATTGTTGATTGTATGCTTATGAGCATGTGTATTTTTGTAAAGTGGTTTATCTGGATAATTTGCTGTGGTTTTATCCCCCACCCCTTGGAGTGTGTCTTAGATTCCACAAACCATCTCTCTATTATTTCCACGATTATGGATCATGTTTTAATATTTAACGTTTTCCTTTTTTTTTTCTTTTGTTTTGGCAGGAATTTGTTTAAACTGGCTTGCATTTCACATTGTATGTCGTAATGTACAATATAACCGTTGCTTCCTTTTTGCCAGAAATGACTCCATCTTCAACAATAAAAGGCTTGTCTTAGGACGAGCAGAAAAATTAAATAATGTTGAAGTTGAGAGAAGAATAGGAAGAAAACATGTGGATGCCTAATTTCTTTGTCAAGCTCATGTAATGCCAAAGCCAGTTTCTGAAATGTACCACTGGGTTTTTTAATTTGATATTAACCCCAAAAAAATTATAGGTTTTTGTGAAAGATAAAACTGCAAGGGCGAACATTTACGGATAATATTCCACTGACCAGAGAAGACCCGGGGCATTTTCATATTCTGCCTCTCTCCTTTTCCTCGTTTTTTTCTCCACACAGACAAGAGGAAAACAAAGAAATAGAAAAAACAAATAAACAATGGAAATATTGTCATGGGGAGTCTCTGAATGATTCACAGCGTCCCGCACTGAAGAGCCATCGGCATCTAAAACACTTCCAGATGATCCTCAGACAATGGAAGGAGAGAAAACAAGGCTGATACGTCATTCATTTACTTTGGGCCACACTGGTGAACAACAATAAATCCTGGAGGGGCTGCACACACATACACACACACACGGACACACAAACGTGAACACACACACTCGTGCACAGTATGTTTGTTCATGTGCTTGTGTAGCGATCTGGAAAAGGAAACTAGATAGATTGAGCTGATAGGAAAGTGCATATACTTGAAAGCCAAGATATAATGCAACTCACCAACAGGTTGTTTTCACAGAGCATGTGAAGTCACACAACACACACTTCTAAACACACACACACACACACACACACACACACACACACACACACACACACACGGGCTGCCAAGTGCAGGAGACAGCCTCCATTGAGAAAACCAACGAGCTGTGCCTCTCCTGAGACTGAAGCACACACACACACACACACACACCTACACACACACACACCTACACACACACACACACACATACATTATCACTGGCAGCATCAGAGTCAAAGCCAGTGGCTGTGTCAGAGCTGTGAAGCTGTGTTGGCAAAGCCCTGCAGTTTGCTTCAGATTCATGATATGTACTTCCCTTCGTATGCACTAAATAGAGTGAAAACTGACTGTGTGTGTGTGTGTGTGTGTGTGTGTGTGTGTGTGTGTGTGTTGTAAATCTTTGGCTATATTTATACCAGATCAACTGTGATACATGTGGTTTTTATTCAAAAATCCAATTTAATCCCGTCAGTATTGTCCACCTGTGACATGACAGATGCAGTGCAGTTTTTTAAGGGTTTGTCCATTTTATTTACGACAGTTTAAAGCAC
Organism: Sphaeramia orbicularis; assembly: GCF_902148855.1. Lineage (NCBI taxonomy): Eukaryota > Metazoa > Chordata > Actinopteri > Kurtiformes > Apogonidae > Sphaeramia > Sphaeramia orbicularis. Next base: position 1,791,981 of record NC_043969.1, on the reverse strand, counting down.
AGGTGTCAAGCATGCGTCCCGGGGGCCAAATCCAGCCCGCCAAAGGGTCCAGTCTGGCCACTGGGATGAATGTATGAAATGCAATAATTACACTGAAGATATGAACAATCCTTTTAGTTCAGGTTCCACATTCAGACCAATTCAACCTACGGTGGGTCAGACCAGTCAAACACTATCATAATAGCATAAAAATAACGACAACTCCAAATGTTTCTCTTTGTAAATGCAAATATATTCATGTATTTACACTAAAACAAAGTATAATTTTGCAAAAAAAATGCAAATAACCTGAAATGTCTTCAGAGAAGTAAGTACAATTTTAACAATATTCTGCCTGTTATTCAATGTTTTGTGTGTTTGTAGATCCACTGTGATCTGTAAGTTCTAATGTTCATGTGTAAATGATAAACTGAGGCAGAATATTGTTAAAATTACACTTATTCTTTCAGTTTGTTCATGTTATTTACATCTTTTGAAAGGATAGTTTGTAGATGTAAACCCTATTCACAATGTAAATTAACTTTTTTTTGCTCTAAAACATAGAGAAAAGTTTGGAGGTGACATTATTTATATGTTATTCTGTTATTATTTTACTGGTCCGGCCCATTTCAGATCAAATTTAGCTGAATCTGGCCCCAAACTAAAATGAGTTTGACAGCCCTGGTTTAAAGAAGATAAACAGAGGTGGGACGTAACAAATCACAAATACTTTGTTACTGTACTAATGTAGATTTTCTGCACAGCTGTACTTGAGTACTTATTTTTCAGACAAATTCTTACTTTATTCCTAGGCTCATTTGACTACAATTATCTGCTCTATTTTTTTTAATACTGTGCATCTTCACAACATAAAGTCCAATTTTTACCTAAATGGAAGGGACGGTAACACAGAGGAAAGATGATGTAACCAAGTAAAAGATGTACAAGGTGAAAATGAACGAAGACATAAAACAAGACATGACGACCAAAAATAATACATGAAGATTAACCTGCTTGTGAATAGATGCTTTTTTTGGTAGCTCATTTTGATTCAAATGTATTCATTGTGTAAAAACTTACTATACTATATTAAATTAATGTGACCAATGGTATAAAATAACACAATTAATGTTATTTTTTATACGCAAGCTTTTCAAAGAACACCATAAAAATGTTTTTAAATTAGTGACTCTAAGTAACTTATATTTTTACATTTAAAAAAACCCACTAATTAAATGACATCAGATGAATTACAATTACATTTATTATTATTATTATTATTATTATTATTATTATTATTAGTACATATCAATTTAGCATGCATCTAGGTTCTCCCAAAAACAGATGAAAATACTTGAATATCTAAAACACAGACTGAATAAGACACTATATATTTTAACGTGTGCCGAGTATTGAGATGATCAGATTATACCACTCTGCTTATGTGCATGGATTTTGTTATGACAAGGAGGTTTAGTGGTCAGATGTAAAATAAGAACTACTTGAAACTAGGAATGTCAACATCTGTCATAAATTTAAATAATGTAGTCACCTCATGCACTGTACCATCATGGTGACCACAAGCATAGATTTTTTTCTCGTAAAAGTCAATTTAGACCATGGATTATGTCGATTTTTTAACAAGTTACACTGAAGACTTCTAAGTATTTTTGACCAGAATTCAGTGATGCTCTTGATTTGAATATTTACACATAAAAATTGTTGGATTGTAAACTTTTAAAGACTCTTCAAGAACCTCCACACATGACCATACTAGAAACAGAAACGTCTGATCCCGGCATCTGATTAATACAAATGTGGCAATTACATTGTATTATGCCATGATAAATCCTTATATTAATTACTGTCATATTGCTTGGTCCAGAACCCATAAAACTAAGCTTGAGCCTATTCTTCGTCTTCAAAAGCGAACTTAGAACAGAAGAATATTCAGTGTAGGTCGTAGACACCCCTCTCAGCCCCTGTGGGCTAATGTGGGTGTGTTTAGTGTTTACCAATTTAATCATTTCCAAAATGGGCAATTTGTTTATGGCTCTGTTAAATAACTACTGCAGTGGTTTCCAACCTTTTTTGGCACCTTACTCCATTTTAACATCACAAATTTCTGGCGACCCCAGACATTCAAAATGGAGACTTTTTTTTTTTTTTTGCTAAAATTAATTTGTTTTTGATCATGTAATAGTTTGCTATACTATGTTGTAAATAAAAATTAATTTTAGACAATATTTAGTCTATATAATGTATATTATTATGGACAGAGGCAGTAAAGCCAGGTGTAGATTACTGCACAAAGGGAGAATTTTATTTTCTTTGGTCAGGATATCTACAGTCAGTCCAGCTGTGATTTACAAGGAGGACAATTAATACTGAACAAACAAGAACTGAAACTATGACACTGGTCTACAACAAATTTATTGTTTAAGTTTTTTGAGCTGATTTAGGATAATTTTGGTGCTGAATCCAAAAATCACATTCATTTTGCTCAATCAGGTCAACTTTCTGAACTATGCTACATATTGGCTTTTTAACATTTTTGCTTACATTTATGGGCATTTTCACATCATATGATACAAAATTCTTTCATATTTCTTGCAATAAATGAGTTCTGAAGATTTTACTTTTGCCAATTTATGATTAATGTTTTTTTTAATATTACAGGTGAATGAAATGGCTTCGACTAGAAGATCTTGCAAAAATAAGCCTGATGTATTCTGCTACATCTGCGGTGAATACACCATCGTACCTAACAGGAATCCTGTTAGAAAATGATTTTTTTTCACTTAAAACCTATTTTGGGTGAGAACTATATAAAAAAATCAACTGATAAAGTCACAAAAATGTAATCAATTTTGTGAGAAGATCAAATTTTTCAAAATCAAATTAGCAAAAAAACCTGACCTGATTGAGAAAAACAGATGTCATTTTTGGATTTAGCGGTGCAAAATGGTCCTAATTCAGTTGAAAAAACCTAGACAACTTGCAAAAAACAATTTTTTGTAACCCAGTGTTATGAAAGAGCTGCAGCATCTGAAACTGACCACAATGAACATTTGACAGATAAACAGAACCACAGTGCTGCAGTTTCAGACTCAGAGTTTGTCATGTCTTTTATAGATTGTGATTGTCTTTCTCAAGTCACATTATATTTTGTATTAAATAGATTTTTATTTTATTTTTATCAATTACTAGAAATTTCAGGTGACCCCATTTAAATTCCAGGCGACCCTACATGGGGTCCCGACCCCAAGGTTGAAAAACACTGAGCTACTGCCTCAACATTTCAATAATATTTTTTCCTTTAACACTGAAATGCACAAATATTCAACTCTTATTACAGCACCCTTTGCTCATACCAGTTATTCTCAGTTCAGTGTTCTATACATAGGACCCAGAATATGGAATAATCTGCCAACTCTTCTTACAGAGCTTCCTCAAATTCAGTTTAAAAAAGCTGTGAAAACTGCTCCTGAGTGACTGTAATTTTCCAAATGGGATACATTTCTAAGTTGGGTATATCATGGAATTTTATTTATTGAAAATGTACTTTTGTGCAGCTTACAAATATTTTTCTATATTTTTAATTGTAGTTGTAAATAATCTCTGAAATCTGGAGGTTGCCGCTGGTTAAGCCCCTTAAGGGTTTTTGGTAACCAGCCATCACAATTTTTAATAACGACATGTATTTATGTGTATGTTTTTTCCTATGTGAAAATAAAATAAATAAATAGATAAAAAATAAACATGAGGGGCTGTGTGTTGGTGGGTGTGTGCTGCTTCAGGACAGGTGAAATCAGGGGTGTCAAACATGCGGCCTGGGGGCCAAATGCGGCCCACCAAAGGTTCTAATCCGGCCCGTGGGATGAATTTACAAAGTGTAAAAATTCCACAGTCAAAGCTGTGGAACTCATTTTAGTTGCGGTTCCACATACAGACCAATCTCTACAGTCAAATAATAACAGCAGAAGAACCGACAACAAAAGAATGACTCCATATTTTCTTCTCAGTTTGATGTGAAAAAAAAAAAAAATATTATGGCTATAAATAATGACAACTTCAAATTTTTGTCTTTGTTTTAGTGCGAAAAATAACATTAAATTATGAAAATATTTACATTTACAAACTATCCTGTAACAATAAAATGTGAATAACCTGAACAAATATGAACAACCTGAAATGTCTAAAGAAAATTCAGCACACTTTGAACTCTTTTCTGCCTGTTCCTCAGTGTTTAGTGTCTTTGTAGATCTGATCTATAATGCACATGGACTAATGAGAAATTGAGAAATAGGCTAATGTTGTTAAAATTGCACTGATTTTTTAAAAGAAATTTCAGTTTTTTCAGGTTGTTACCTCCGCCAAGGAGGTTATGTTTTTGCCAGGGTTTGTTTGTTTGTTTGTCTGTTTGTTTGTTTGTTTGTCTGTCTGTTAGTGTGCAACATAACTCAAAAAGTTACGGACAGATTTGGATGAAATTTTCAGGGTTTGTTGGAAATGGGATAAGGAAGAAATGATTAAATTTTGGTGGTGATCGGGAGTGGGGGGGCCCACGGGGGGGAGGGGGGGCACTGATCAGCCTTGGCGGAAGTCTGCGCTCTCCGAGTGCTTCTAGTTCACATCTTTTTTGTTTGAATAGTTTATAAAAGTAAGTATTTTCATACTTTAATGGAGTTTTTTGCACTAAAACAAAGACAAAAATTTGGAGTTATCATTATTTATAGGTTAGTGTGCTATTATTTTACTGGTTCGGCCCACTGCAGATCAAATCAGGCTGAATGTGGCCCCTGAAAGAACATGAGTTTGAGAGCCCTGAGTGAAATCCTTTTGATGGATTTGACATTGTCCAAAACCTCCACACATGCTGACAATATTTGAAAATATTTTTAGTCTATAATAAGTTATTCACATTGAAAGGGCAGAGCTGACTGGCCAACACAATGACGTTACATCGTATTATGTTGAATCTCATAAAATGCTGAGCCAGGTTCTGTTTTCTGCTCTACTAAACAGGCTGCATGTCTTTATGGTGAAGGCGGTTGAACACACTGCTCTGCGGTAGCCATTGTCACCTGCATAGCTAAAACCAGGTGACGACCGACACGTTAGACACACCAACAACACAAACTGTGCAGCCAAGAAACCTCAAAATCCAACACAGTCAGGCGCACACAACTGAAAACAACTTGAGTTGCATTTTACCGTTTTTAAAAACATGTTTGTTGTGAGCCTGCCTGGATAACACATGTAAAATGTTGTTGTAATGAAGTACGAATGAAAAAAAAACTGCAAATGTGCTTCTGTTTTTTTTTTTCTTCATTTTTTTCCGTCCTTCTGAATACTGCAGGCGCTGCGGGGTCACCCTGCCTCAAAGAACTGCCAATGCAGACAGATTTCATTTAGTCTGGGTTTCAATGCACTCATTAGTCACTAGTCTGGGTTTCATGGCTTTTTTGTGCCCCATGGTGGTCTAAATGTGTGTCTGAGGGCTTTTCCATCCTGATGAGAATACAATTTGTGGGGGGAAAACAGTGGATAGTTAGAATTTCTGTTTGCCACTGTAATGATTTAATGTGAAGGAATCATGTGTAAATAATGAAGTAAGTGCAAAAATACTCGTCAGAAAAAAGCTTTGGTTTCCAGTGTGTCTGCACCAAGGACACACTCAAATAACACCCTGAGGTGGCAAGTATTTGGGTACAAATACTTTCATTATAATTTTACTTAAGAGTTTTCAGGTACCTGTGTTTTTTATGTCTAATCCTTACTTTTAAATACAAATATTTCTATTCCTGACATTTTCAAAACAGACTTGAGGAATATCACTCATTATTTTGTGTTCCTAACATCACAACTTTAACCCAAATGGATGGGACAACAACACAAAGAAACAGGAAGAGTAAATGACAAAATGAAAGGAAAACAATAAAAAAGACAAAACACTAACCCTTTATCACGCAAGTGACTATTTTTGGTCATTTCCACATACATTACAAGACAGTGACAGCAACAGTTCCAGTGAGGACAGTGAGTCCACAATCTGAGGTCCAATGTGGTCTCCAGGGCCTGTAAGGTCCAATGTGGTCTCCAGGGTCTGTCAGGTCCAATGTGGTCTCCAGGGTCTGTCACGTCCGATGTGGTCTCCAGGGTCTGTAAGGTCCAATGTGGTCTCCAGGGTCTGTCAGGTCCAATGTGGTCTCCAGGGTCTGTCACGTCCGATGTGGTCTCCAGGGTCTGTAAGGTCCAATGTGGTCTCCAGGGTCTGTAAGGTCCAATGTGGTCTCCAGGGCCTGTAAGGTCCAATGTGGTCTCCAGGGTCTGTAAGGTCCAATGTGGTCTCCAGGGCCTGTAAGGTCCAATGTGGTCTCCAGGGTCTGTAAGGTCCAATGTGGTCTCCAGGGTCTGTAAGGTCCAATGTGGTCTCCAGGGTCTGTAAGGTCCAATGTGGTCTCCAGGTTCCTTTCACCTTGCATGTGTTTTTCTTGTATTTTCTATATTTACTTCTTGAATTTTTTTTTTTTTTGCCACTTATGGGTAAAGAACCAAATATGGTAACCTCACTGACCTTGATTTTCTACATGACAATACAGAATTTGAAAAATTTCACAAAAGTAATACAGTCTTGTTATGTCCTCCAATAACACACTAAAGTTGTGATACTGAATTTCAGAGTATTTCTATGAGTGCCCTATAAAGGGTTAAAGATGTAACAACATACAAATTACATAAACGACTCGAGACGAGAAAAACAGATGAATATGATGTCCAGTTCACTTTGCATCGACAGTTGGTAGAAATGTCAGAGGCCAATATTCAATGTATTCTTCCCATTTCTATATTTTTTTCGCTTTGACTTGTGTAGTGAACTTGAATCAGTGCCTCTACTTCTAAGTCAGGGCTGTCAAACTCATTTTGGTTCAGTTCCATATTCAGCCCAATTTGATCTCAAGCGGGCCAGACCAGTAAAATAATGACTTAATAACCTATAAATAATGACATATCCAAGTTTTTCTTTTTGTTTTAGTACACCCCCCCCCCCCCCACACACACACACACACACACACACACACTTAAATTATGAAAATATTTACATTTTACAAAAAAGATGTGAATAACCTGAAAAAACAGAAATTTCATTTGAAAAATTTGTGCAATTTTAACAATATTATGCCTCGACTTATTATTTATACATGTGCATTACACACAGTGTTCCATAAACATTTGGTAACAGGCAGAATATTGTTAAAATGTTGGAGTCTGGAGCTAAAATTTGAACAATTTCTACAATATTCCATCTGTTATTATGAACACAACTCCAGATCCCAGTGGATCCATAAATGCACCAAACATTTAGGAACAGGCAGAATATTGTTCAAATTGCACATTTCAGGTTGTTCACCTTTGTTTTTATTTATGTATTTATTTGTATTTTATTGTGAAAGAATAGTTTTGTAAATGTAAATATTTTCACAGTGTAATCTTATTTTTTTACTTACATTTTTTCCACCTAATTTTTCACAAAGAAAATTTGTCATCATTATTTCTGTGTTATTGTGTTGTTATTTTGACTGTAGCTCACATTGGTCTGTATGTGGAACCTGAACCAAAAGGATTTGAACAACCTGGACTGTTCAGGTTCATTTATGCACTTTCATCCTGCAGGGCCGCAATGGAACCTTTGGTGGGCCAGGTTTGGCCCCCGGGCCGCATGTTTGACACCTGCGTTCTAAGTACATGAGAAAAGTGTCTACTTTTCTCACATCTAATGACACCTTTAGAGTAAGTGATGCCCAGTGTTTGTTGGATTTTCAGCTTAAGACGCAGAAATCATTAGAAGTGATGTCACTGGTTGAACAAAAGGAGAAAATGGAGGGACAAGAGGAGATGAAAAAGGCCAGCAGGGTGAGGTAACCATGTGCAGATGGACGGTGTGTGTGTGTGTGTGTGTGTGCAGCTGCAGGAAAGATCCTGCTGAGAAAGAGCAGGACGTCTTGTCATCCACTGTGGCCGCAACATCAAGACACACTCACAAGCACGCGCACGCACACACACATCAAAGAGTGTGTGGCCGTGGCCGTTCCAGCACTGTGACAGTGTGTGGAGACAAACAACAACAGCTACACACACACTGAAACACACACCGTACTCTGACTCAGTCTTGCAGACACGCACATATACAGTATAATCAGTCACATTCATACATACAAACAGACACATGCATACACATTCTCACACACACGTATACGTAGACACACATGCAGCCCACATAATGGGCCATTTCAGCACCAAGACCACAGCTAATACAGTAAATGACAGGGAAGGACTGGGAGAGAGCCAAGCTAAATGTGACACTGATTTTCTCTGGTGTGTGTGTGTGTGTGTGTGTGTGTGTGTGTGTGTGTGTGTGTGTATACGTGTGTGTTTACTGCCCTGACACCATGACTCTAAAGGCTGGGGCCCAGATGCAAGTGTGGCTGTTGTGTTGTTCGGTTCACCGTCCCAACTTACTGGAGCACATACACACTTTCAGTCTCTCTCTCTCTCTCTCTCACACACACACACACACACACAGAGCATTGTCCTTAAACAACATGGCAGTGGTGTTGGAAACTCTGACCAAAAGTGTCAGTGGAAGCATCAAAGCAGGGTAATGAGAGAGCAGAGAAAAACCAGTCAACAAGGCTGCTCACACCAGTCCAAAACACAGGAATACACCCTAGACCAGTTCACTGTGGAGTGTGGAGAACGATGTGTGTGTTTAGGAGGGAATGATGGGGGAAGAACAATTTGTTTTGGGTGTTTTAAACCACTGGTGCGGCTCCACGTCTAAAATGGACCCTATTGAGATGATTTTCACTAAAATTATGGAATACATTTTTCAGCTGGAGCCGCTGACGGGAGAAAGTTGTCTTTAAAATTTAAATATCATTTTAGTGCAAAAAGAAAACAATTCTTCTGGTATGAATGTGCATTTAGACCTAGTGCGGTTCTGTGTCTGGACTTGGCCTCCTTTCCTTGAAAACATCTTCTGGCTAAGATGACGATAAAATCCCTCACATGGGTTTTCTTCATCGTAAGAGGTGTTTCAGCAAAGCATCACATCATAACTCCATTTTTTATGATCTTACACGACTGTTATGCCTGGTTTACTCTTTGAATACCTGAATAGGGATGTAACGATGTGAAAATTTCATGTCTCGGTAGGGCTGTGCAATTAATCGAAATTCAATTACGATTTCGATTATTACACGCAACGATTACAAAAATTATGTAATCGAGAAAAAACGATTATTAATTTTGAGTCGTTTTAATTCACGCGCACGCAAGCTACCATGAGCTGCTCTGCCCCGCCCCCCTCTAAGCTACTGCTGCCTGCTAGCCGGCAGGTCCACCCCAAGAGGAAAGTTGTACCAGTGGTCTGGAAAAACGGCAGGAGAATCACAGCAGAAGTGCTTGGTAAACAAAAAAAGGCAAGTCCAATTCAATTGTATGGAATCACTTTGGGTTTGATGAAGAAGACGAAGAGCAAAAACACATCACGTGCAAAAAGTGTTTCGTAGTTGTGTCCGCACCGACCGCTAACACAACAAACCTTTTTAACCATCTAAAGTTTAACCACCGCCACCTTTATCATAATCTTATGAAAAACTAAAACACATAAAACAACTTCGTCCGCAATGCAATCTTCAGTCTCCGAATCTCTTTATGCTGTAACTCCCGTATTAACCTAACCCTAACCCATATAACCCTAACGTACGTATTCCACATGGCTGATGCATACAGAAGGCCTGAACTGAAACCTTACGGCACGCCACTGAATTTACTGTGTTTCATTCTACATTGAACATACTTGAATTTATAATTTGCACTTTACGTGAGTTTTTTTTTTTTATTGCTACAGTTCTATGGCAAGTCTATAGCAGTTTAATTCCAGTGCACTATTTATTTACAAAAGGAAACATACTTGAATTTACAGTACACTTACTTGCATTCAAAGATTTTTTTGTTTCATACAAAAGTGAACATACTTTGTTTTAGTGGTTAAAAGCTTTATTTATGTTTAAAGAGTATATTTTACATTGTTTTGCAAGAAAAAAATAAACAACTTTAAGGTTAACAAATAATCGTTTTTAATAATCGTGATTTCAATTATTGCTAAAATAATCGTGATTATTTTTTTTTCTGTAATCGAGCAGCCCTATGTCTCGGTTATTGTGACCAAAATTATCACGGTTATCGTTATTATCATGGTATTGTTGAAATGTGCTCAAAATGTTCAAAAAGTTCTTGTCTTATACACAACCTGAAATAATTTAACCAAGTTGTATTTTGAAAAAAAAAAAGAAAAGAAACAAAGATAAATAAATAAATAAAATAATAAACAGTGTACTTTCTATTGGCAGAAACATTCAGTTATTAACATGTAAACATCAAACACACAAATGTGCATTAAAGATGGAACCTTATAGCCATTGTTTGACCATTTTCCAGATCAAGTTTGAGTCGAAAGTGCGGTAATCAAACACGGTTATCATGATAATTAGAATTTAAATGGTAATACTAACTATCAGGAATTTAACTGCAGTTTATCGTTATACTGGTAATTGTTACATCCCTATACTTGAATAGGTGAAACATACAAATAAACATAAATAAACACACGCTAATCGATTACTGATTAAGTATCTTAAATGGCCATGCAATAAAGTGTGAAATCAATTCCCTGTTAAACTCACTGTAAATAAATGAGTTGCTTGTATTCTCAACTATAATTCATTGTATACTTATTTTCTAAGGAGTATGTACATTAATCTTATAATCTCCATTGTCCATATTTCCAGGTAATATTTTCTGTTGTGAATAAATGACAGTAAAAAAATAAAGCACCAACTTTATTACTTTGTGGTTGATTATATTAATGGGGCAAAACTGGTTATATTATGCACTAACCCAGGGGTGGGGTTTAGTTCAAGGGCCACATTCAGCTAAATTTGATCTGAAGTGGGCCGAACCAGTAAAATAATAATATCATAATATATAAATAATGTCAACTCCAAAATTTTCTCTATGTATTAGAATAAGTAAAATTAAACAATGAAAATGTTTACATCTACAAACTATCCTTTCAAACAATGTGAATAACATGAACAAACTCAAAAAAACAAGTATAATTTTAACAATATTATGCTTCAGCTGATCATTTTCATGTGTTCATTATAACTTACAGATCACAGCGGGTCTACAAATACACAAAATATTTAATGTCAGGAGAAATATTGTTAAAATTGTACTTACTTCTCTTAAAACATTTCTGGTTGCTCATATTTGTTCAGGTTATTAACTTTTTTTTTTTTTTTTAAATTATGCTTTGTTTTAGTGTAAATACATGAAAATATTTACATTTACAAAGAAAGTAATTTGGAGTTGTGAGTATTAATAGATTTTTATGATAGTATTTTACTGGTCTTGCCCACTTGAGGTTGAATTGTTCTGAATGTGGAACCTAAACTAAAAGGATTGTTAATATTTTAGTGTAATTTTTGCATTTCTCAACTTCATCCCAAAGGCCGGACTGGACCCTTTGGTGGGCGGATTTGGCCCCCGGGCCGCATGTTTGACACCCGTGCACTAACCTTTGGACATAATCTTTGTTAAAGATAGCTTGACGTCAGCTTCAAAGACACTAAATGATTATATATACAACTGAATATATATATTGTACTCAGTTCACCACTGACTTTACATGGGCTTCACATTAAATCAGAATACAAATGTTATGTTTCACAGCTGTAGAGATAATTTACTGGGTACGGTCATGATGAGTTTAGAATTCTGTGGCTGTGACATGTCTCTTTGCTCACTGCTTAAATGAAGTTCCTCATAGAATACAGATTGTGACTTGGTTTGAGGGGTATATAATAGAGGCCTCTCAAGTTTTTTTAAGAGACAAATGACCAAAGGATCAATATGAACTGTGAGGAGAGGAGTGAGAAAACTGAAACTCCTATTTCATACCCCCAAAACTATTTTAAAAACAAAGGAAAAACCCAAAGAAATACAACAAAACTAATATAAAACCATTTTAAACATATTTAAAACACAATTTTTGAACTGATGCATGTTAAAATATTCCATATACATAGGGATCTAACGACTGGTATAACGATAAACCACAGTAAAATTGCAGACGGTTAGTATTACCGTCTAAATTCTAATTATCATGATAACCGTGTTTGATTACCGCACTTTTAGGGGAAAAAACCCCTATGTAAAAATCTGCTTTTATGTCAAATATTTGAGTATAGTTTTAATTTATTGCAATTTTAATTTTCTATACCTAATATTTGGAACCAATATTCACTTTTAAAGTCTTTGAAAAGGTTCGTTAAGCATCTGTGTGTTATTTATGCAATAAAGTATATACATTTTTTAAATCAGATTTTATATTTTTGTGTGTGTTTTCAGGCCTTTTATGTTTTTAAGTAGGTTAAAGTGAAAAAATAATACTTCCTCCTCTGAGGAAAACTGGAGTCACAGTCGAAACTGTCCATCTAAAAACTATACCTTGTCTGAACAAAAGAAAAAAGAGAAGTATAATTACATAAACAGAAGACAAAATGAACATCATTAGCCTTGAAAAAAATAATAGACAGATGATATAGATGAAGTTGTGCTGGAAAAAAACGATACCAAACATGGGTATAGTAAACATTTGTTTATATAGTATATAAAGACAAAATCAAAAGGACTGAAAAATGGACAAAATAGGCTCAGACCACTAAGGGTTAATATTTGAATGTTTCTGCAACAGAAGGGACATTGTGCCAATTATTTTATTTGTTTTTTGTTTATTTTAAATACAACTTGTTTAAATTATTTCAGTGTATTAGTACTTTCGGACCATTTTGAGCACAGTTTCAATAATACCGCAATAATAATGATAACCGTGATAATTTTGGTTGCAATAACCGTGATATGAAATTTTCATATTGTTACGTCCCTACGTATACATACTGTATATTTCATTCTAATATACATATTTTGGGATGATTGAGATGAAATTTTTAATTACTGTCAACCATTTTTCCATGCTTGTTGATTATTTAGAAAGGGCAGCCAATATGAAATGTATAATTCCAGTACATTTTTTGTTTTGGTATCTGATAAAACACACAAATGTATCTCTTTTTCCCCCCCACTCATTTATTTTGCAAATTATCTCTGTCCACATGATAGCACAAAAATGGACACAAACTGGTACAAATGATTTCTGTTGGACTTCAAACTGTGGACACTGTGAATACTGGACGCAGCAGCTGCAGAGGCTTTAGTGTGTCATGGACTGAGGTTACCATGAATGTTTATAGGTTGTTGAAGTGGATTCTTTACATGATGTGGATTTGTCCATAATACCGAGCTGCTCTGTCTGTGCTGACCTCGATCTACAGCACGTCAACATTTTGATTTGATATTTCAGGTGCCGCTTCATTAGACAAAACAATAACAGACATGAGCAAAATGTTTCGTTTTCCAATCTCTGTTCCTGTCCACACAGACTGGGGTTTTTAAAAGTCTTCAACTGGAAAGTGTTTTTAAAAATCTCAGTTTTTGTGACCTATAATGGATTATGTTTACATATGAATGAGAGGCCCAAATGCAGAGGAAAATATGGATTTAGCTAATTATCTGCCTTAGAAACTGTCTGAATCATCTCTGTTCATTTAAGTACATCCACATAAGTAGCCCACATACTTTAACCCATAAAGACCCATGGTGAATTTTTCTCTCCGTTTATCCTTTCGTAAGTGATTAATCCCCATTTATTATAATAATATCCTCTGAATTTTGCTAATTTTCAGTCAAAATCCAGTATTTTCTTACATTTAATTTACTGATCTTGTAGATGTTCATAAGAGCTCAGATTAAAGTTGAAGGTTATAATATCAAAAACAGAGAAAACTGAAGAAAAACTCACTTTTTCAGCAAAGATATCAATACCTGAACATAAAACAAGTGTCTCCATTCACTGCCATTGATCAAATTCCATGGGTTTTACTGGTGAATGAATGTTGTTGAAGATAATAGTGTTTTCACGTTCACTACGGAGCCTCTAAACGTCCAGATGGGTCATATCTGATGACCATGACAAGATGACAAACTGCATTTTACACCAATTATTTACATGTGTTGATATGATTAGTGGATCAAGAGGTATTAAACAGTTTATATTAGTAGATGGTTTGGGTCGACGGTGGATGTTTGGGTCTTCACGGGTTAAGGGAAAAAAAACAAAAAACTATTAAATAAATATCTACAGGCAGCTAATCTACAACTAAACTCTGTAAAAATGGTCTGCTGGTAAACATCATTTCTTACCAGGCTGTAACACCTCCTTGTTTCTGAGAGAGAAGATTTGTTAATGTATCTACCCTGATATTTGTTTACAGCCTTTTGAAATGATTATTGGTTGATGCAGTGAAATAGGTGGCCGATGCCTACTGTCTCAAAATAGATCTAATGAATGAGTCACAAAATCACAATTTTAGGAAGTAACTTTTTAACAAGTATTTATGTTAACATGACTGTCTTTGAGGGGAATTCTCAGACTGTTGAATAGTAAATACAACAATATGCGCTCAGTGTTTGTGTGTGTGTGTGCCATCATTGGGTGTGTGTGTCTGCAGTACTAGTACCCATAAATCAAATCTCCTGCCGTGCATGTGCCTCCACCCCTGCTGTGCAAATTTGTCCAATTAGCCACGGCCCCTGAGGAGTGTGAATGTGCAAACTCACACACTCAAACTCACACACACAGACACGGGCCCCCAGAATCCAGAGTGAAATGGGGCTCCGCCACAGTGTGAGGATTAAGGGACAATAAAATGCATTTCACGGCCGCAGCACTTTATAGGACCAGCCTCTATAGAGCTCTGGCCAAAACACAGCAGTTACCCCGCCCCTTTAATCTCTGCCTTCTCCACCCAGACACACACACACACACACACACACACACACACACACACACACTATAAATCCACACCCTGGGACAGAGAGGGCTTGAATCAATCAACAGCCTCCCTAGCGACTCTGGACTGACCAAGATGTTTCGTTAAATGAAGTTGTACACTTCCTTCAGTGGCAGTAGATTATCACTAAATCTGCTGCAAACGGATGAAAAATGTCCTTACTCTCACGACTGTGTCATCACAGCTGATATAGATGCACTCTGTACAAAATGAATTAAAGTTAACATCATATGAAACAGTAAAACACTGACAGGGGTACGTTAACTCAGGTTTTTAAGACAGAACCTTTTGTTTTGTAGTGGTATGGTATTAGTACTTACACTTGAGTCAGACATGCAAATACTTCTTTCACCACTAAGCAGGAGTAAAGGCGGAAGCAACTTTTACACAGAGATCCCAGAAAAAAGGTGAGATGGTGATCCCACCTTTTTTCCACCACTGACTGATTTCCACAGCCGAGCCAAAGGAGTGACAGAGGTGAGACAGGCTGGACTTTACACAGCGGACCTGTGTTCTGGAATCAAAGGGGTGGCGATGCAGTGCGGTGTATAGTGTGACATATAACTTACAAGTCAGAAATACCCCGAGGCCAAAGTGACTGGATAGCTTTTCGTACACTGTTGACCCATCGTATGATCCTCTTTAAGTGGAAGGAACCTCTGCCACCCACTTTTGTGCAATGGGTGCATGATTTACTTTTCTTTTTAAAGTTGGAAAGGATTAAGCTTTCCATTCGTGGACAAATTCATTTGTTTTATCAACAATGGAATCTTTTTCTCTCTACTGTCAACATCCTTTTCTCTTTACTGTCTCCTATGTCCTCTGGATGGAGTAATGTGTTGTTAGTTTACATTATATTAACTCTGAATCAGCCCTGAGTATTGGAAAGAGGAGTTGATAACATTTCCTTGATTTTTTTTTTTTGTTGTGTTTTTTTTTTTTTTCTTTTTGGGTGGGTTTAATTGGTTTGTAGGTTTGTTGTATAATTTGTTTGTATATATTGTGTCTGTGTGGTTCCTTATGTGTAAGTGCATGTTTATGTAAATGTATAATTTGAAATTAAACAAACAAAAAAAAAAAATACCCCTAGCATAGCGGTGTTGCTAACCCCTCCAGAGTCCTCTGCCCGAAGTGACAACAGCTTGTGGATCTCGGCGTCTCCCCAGTTCGACACCTTTCTGGTTGCATTGATATGTTTGTTTACTGTAAATGGCCCACGCTCATTTTTAAATCCCCCTGGTGCAGAGGTCGCACATGCCGTACATCATCAAAACGACACCTTGGTTGCAGAAGCAGAGGTGTTCCTTTTACATAGTGTTCTGGAATTATGATTCCACCTTTATCACGGCTTTGTTACTACCTCCAGTGGCGTTACAGAGAAAGGTGGGACCAAATGATCCCACCATTTCATTTACACCAGGGGTCTCAAACTCATTTTCCTTCAGGGGCCACATTCAGCCCGATTTAATCTGCAGTGGATCGGACCAGTAAAATAATAACGTAATAACCTATAAATAATGACAACTCCAAATTGTTGTCTCTGTTTTAGTGCAAAAAACCCCATTAAATTATGAGAATACTATCATTTATAAACTATCCAAATAAAAAAGCTATGAATAACCTGAAAAAAATGAAATTTCTTAAGAAAAATCAGCGCAATATCAACAATATTCTGTCACAACTCATCATTAGTCCATGTGCATTATGGATCAGATCTACAAAGACACTAAACACTGAGGAACAGGCAGAAAAGAGTTCAAATTGGGCTTAATTTTCTTTAGACATTTCAGGTTGTTCATATTTGTTCAGGTTATTCACATTTTATTGTTACAGGATAGTTTGTAAATGTTAATATTTTCATAATTTTATGTTATTTTTTGCACTAAAACAAAGACAAAAATTTGAAGTTGTCATTATTTATAAGCATAGTGTAATATAGTTTTTTTCACATCAAACCGAGAGGAAAATATGGAGTCTTTTTTTTTTTTTGGTAGGATATTTTGCTGTTCTTATTTAACTGTAGATCACATTGGTCTGTATGTGGAACCTGAAGTAAAATGAGTTCCACAGCTTTGACTGTGGAATTTTTGCACTTTGCAAATTCATCCCACGGGCCGGATTGGAACCTTTGGTGGGACGCATTTGGCCCCCGAGCCGCATGTTTGAGCAAAGGTGAAATATTCCCGTAACAGAAGTACTGTGGAAAAGGGTCTACAGTCTGAGTAAGGTGTTAAAGTCACATCCAGGCTTTGTTATTACATGAAAGAACACTTAATCTCTGTGACGCTGTAGAAATGCAAAGACAACGAGACTGCAGTTTAAGAGAAGACAGGCCTTTCTCTCTTTTATCCACTTCCATTTGAATGCCAGGTCTGAACAGGCCCTCATGCTGCTGCAGTGACACATGCTAGAAGGCAGTAAAATTTTGACAAGTGAAATGTATCCTTTTAAACTGAAAAATATGCACAGAACAAGTGTGAACCATCCTTAGAACGTCACACTGTGGCCTCCGACATTTACAGTGACCTGAAGCTGTTTAATACAAACTGCAGTTGAGGGTCTGCTGTCGAATCAAAGACCCAGCTACCATAACATACAACAAACGGTACGGAGAGTCATAGACGTCAACAAAATGTTTAAAGCCCTCCACTCAAATACAACTAAGTCATCATGTTCTTTGTATGAAATTTTTGGGCAAAGTGATGTCTGTTCAGGTTTCACCATCTGTGGCATTAAAATGTATTTATTTATTTAACCTCAGTTTCATTTTACATGTCAGAATTTAAAAAAAAATAAAAAAAAAAAGAACAAAAAGTTATTTAGTGATAAAAGTGGTGGAAGAAGTAATGAGATCCTTAAGTTAAGTTGTATTCAACATCATTTGACAGGCTACATCTTTTGGTTCCTGTGTTAAACCTGAATTACATCATTTTAAACATGACTCAACTCCTACCCCTACACCTAACCTTAAAACAAGAAGTGCTTTAATTTATTATTTATTACCTTACGACAACACTTGAAATCCATCACATACATTATACAGTCTACTTTACATTAGTGTCATTGTGTAGTTGTCATAACAGTTTTTTTTTCAGAATATGCCAATTATTTCTTGATCAGTATATAATGATAATAATAAGAATAATAAGAATAATAAGAATGAATCATTTTACAGAGGTCAACAAAGATTTGATGCCCTGTCCCTTTGGAGGTCAGCATATGATTGCATTTTGCGTGTGTGTGAAAATGTGTGTGTTGATGTGGATGCAGACAGTAGTCCTGTAGCGCCGGCCCGGGTTAAGGCTCTTAAATGGAGGATAATCCAGGACAGCCGGGGGGTCTTAACTCACCCCTCCAACACACAGGGTGTCAGTGGGTATTGGTGGGGAGGGGAGGCAGAGTGAGGTGTGAAAGGGAGTCTCGTTGGTGCAGCCTGATTCGGCAGCTCAAACCCCTGTCTCGACAAAATCCCAGTATCTATGGATGTTTAATGAATGATAGGCGTCAGTCGAGGCAGACTCAAGAGTCTGTAAAATGTGTTAAAGTGGAAGTGTCTGCAGCAAATAAGGAATGTGACGGAGGAAAGAAAAGAAACTGGAGAAAGTGCCAAATCCAAAAAAACACGGAGAATTTTACCAAAAGAAGAATAAAGCACGGAAAGCTCCATTTAAAGTCAGAAGCAAACACAAGCCAAACCCTCTGCTCTTGTCACTGTTTGTAGATGAAAACATGCTTTCCTGTGTATGTTTGTGTATGATTTGACAGATCTGGCGGGGGCGTTATCAGGCGAGGTAAATCGGCCTAAACCTGGTGCTAATGTCTTGGTGGGGGTGTGGGAGAGATTAATAAGGACCAGCTCCAAACGGCTTTAGCTGGCCCGCTAAGATTCTTAACCCAGCTAACCTCCCCTGGCGCCGCCAGGGATCCAAAATGTCCCTGAATGTCGGTGCAAAAAACACTCACGAGTTTCATTTTCCACCACAAAATCAATCAGTCCTTCTGTGGCTGGATTTTTGGATTGTTAAATTTGGTTTGTAGCACAAATAATCTGAGAGGATGAAAAAAAGGTCAGTCACACTATTTATACAGTCCTAATACAGTCTGAACTTATTAAAGTTGGTAGAAAAGTGAAAAACCTTTACACTTAAAACTTCAATAACAGTCAACACTTCTAGAACAAGACATTATAAAACAGGCAGATTATGTATTGAGATGGATTTATAAAAGACAGAACATATGTGATGGTCAGTTGAGCAAGTAATTCACCTCTGTAGACCAGGTATTCATTTGTGATCAAAAATGAATAAAACTATTTAAGTTTTTACTGTACATTACAAATGATGTACTACTAAATACTAATGTAACACAAATGTACAATTACAAATACATACACAAGCAGCATCAGTAGGTCTGATACACCTTCAGTGGTTATTTACCATTTAAATGTGTTTCAATTCTAGTCCTTTAAACTTATTACTGTGTCTCACCATCTACAGATTTCTTAATTTAATCATCTAATCCCATCTTATGTTAAGTAACCCTAACACTGACAGGGGATAATTGTAATTTGCTGCAACAGTCACTGGGTGATGGAGACACAAATCTGGATCATGACTGATTCACAACAACAGCTCTGTCCCGCCATCCTCTGATAAGGAGTGATAATCTTTGTTTTTGGCTTTTGAATCCTGTTGTTGGAATAGAAGCTCGCAAAATAAACACACCAATGCACATCAAATTTCACTCGTATCCACTGGCACTTGTATTGTTAATGCAATAGAGCCTCGCATCGCAGTACGAGTGCACCACAGTACGAGGAATTTGCTTTACGAGCCGCGGCTCCTGAGTATTTTTGTCTTGAAATAAGAGTGGAAACACAGAGAACGAGTGAGCTTCATACTAACGGCCGATAGTCAGCACTGAGCTTGGACCTGGTGAGGCCAAAAACCCCAAATTAAGTGAAGTGAGAGAGAAAACACCAGAAATGGTTCTAGCTGATGTTTTCATGGAAGGAGATTCTCCTTCCAAACAATAACCCTCCTCCCCGCTCCACTGTCTTCTTGCACACAGATCATCCTGTCTTTAAGGCAAATAAGTTAATAAAACCAGTTTGCTTCTTTTGCATCCTTTTTTATGTTTTTATAATTGTTATTTTCTTTCTAACTGCACTTTCTCTGTTTTAAAAACCCTTAAAAAATATTTTTGGGTAGTTTTTGGGGGCTGGAATGGATTCATTTTATTTAAATTAATTTCAGTAGCGGAAATTGATTTGTAAAATGAGTAAATCGCAAAATGAGCTCATTCATGGAACAAATTAAACTGCAAGAGTCTACTGTATTTAATGATTTTTTTTTTTTTTGTAAGTTTTTTTTAAAAAATTTATTTAGATCAGGGGTGTCAAACTCATTTTAGTTCAGGGGCCACATACAGCCTAATATGATATAAAGTGAGCCGGACTAGTAAACTAATAGAAATCATAGGATAAGAACTTATAAATAATATCAACTCCAAAGTTTTCTCTATGTTTTTGAGTGAAAAAAGTAAAATTCAGTAATGAAAATGTTCACATCTATGAAAAGTACTTGAGCATAACATGAACAAATATGAACAACCTGAAAATACTTCAGAAAAATAAGTGCAATGTTAACAATACTACGCCTTTGTTTATAATTTATACATGTGCATTACAATTTACAGATCACAGTGGATCTACAAATACACAAAACATTTAGTAATATTCAGAATATTGTTAAAATTCCACACACTTCTCTTAAGACACTTCAGGTTGTTCACATTTTTTGTAAAAGGCTAGTCTGTAAATGTAAACATTTTTGTAAAATTTTACTCTTTTTTTTTTTTAACACCAAAACAAAAAGGAAAATTTATGGTTTTCATTATTTCTAGGTTATTATGATAGTATTTTACTGATCTGACCCACTTTAGATTGAACTGACCTAAAGTGATTTTAACGTCCTTGATTGTCAGTATCTTCAGTGTAATTTTTGCATTTTACAAATTCATCCCATGGGCCGGATTGGACCCTTTGGCGGACTGGTTTTGGTTCCTGGGCCGCATGTTTGACAACTGTGTTTTAGATGGATTCATTATATCAGTTCCATTGAGCTAAAAGGATGCCCTGCTCTCTGTGTGTTGGTGATGTAGTATTGGTTGATGTGTTTTCTTTGCCCCCTAATGAGAGATCAAAGCATGGGGGTCCTGACCCTGAGAGGAGGTGCTGGGAGAGGACTTTTAGAACTGCCTGTCCCATAATCTCACCTACTCCCACACCCTGCTATTGCTGTCTCTGTGATTCTCATATGTAAGATCTGTAACACTCACACATACCCACACATCTGTGATAGATTTTTGGGAGAAGTGTGCAAGGCCACTTGTGTGAAGTAAAAAGCTGCGGCAGCAGTTGTTCCCCTCTAAATGCCCATGTTGAAGAAGACCAACTAAATCATGGAAAAAGTCAAAGTAATTTGTGTAAGAGTCTAATTAGTATTGGGTTTAAAGATTGGTACCACAACCACTCAAACATGACTCAGCCCAGTAATGAATATTGGAAAATTGGAGAAGTGCTCATAGCCTACTTAATATACTACACTTATTTTCTTTTCATATAATCTCCTAAAAATGGCCTTGTTCCTACAGCACGTTGCAGTGACCTCATACAACCAAGAAGACACAAAACTAGTTCTTAATGTACCATTATTCTGCATGCACTTAAAGAGCGACTACAAATAACAAATATTGCAAACAATATGTACTGATAGTAGACACTTCACAAAGAGCAGAAATGTTTGATTGAATGTACACTCATTTCACTTACATGCATTAAAGGTACAGTGCCATTAAAACACTTCAAGAATATGCTTCTTTGCTCGTAAACTCTCCAAGTGTGTTCCATCCCTGGCTCATAGACAACTTATCATATCTCCTAACATTTAACAGGTGTGTTGTTCAGATGTACTGAATATATACAGTATATCTGATGGAAAAACATGAGTGACAAACACAGCTGTGGCACTGTAATCTTCACAGGAAAATAAAAGCAAGACTTGGTGGACAGCTATGCTATAGCTAAGGCAGCTAGCTGCAGTCACATACATGACAGTGACTGGACTTAGTGTTTGTAAGTACCATATAGGCCTATGGTAGTAACTCCAAAAAAAAAAAAGTGCAACACCATCCAGACTAAATGAGTATGGCACACTTTAATCCACTTTTAGACTGGAAACTATTAGAACCAAATATTAAACACAAACCATCCCTGCACATACTCTGCTGCAACAGCGTACTAGATGTGGCTTGAAGTGGTACAATGACATATTATTGATTTTCCTTTTGTAATACTTCTGTATTATTTATCAAATCACACGGGTAATTAGCCAATTAAAACTGTTAAACTGAAAAAAAAAAAAAAAAAAAAAGCTTAAATTAACCCCTTTTCTTTATTAATAAAAATTATCATCAACAATTACTGACAGGAAGAATTTCATTGTATATTGATAAAATTTCTAACTCTACCATCACACACATCTACTTTAGTCTATTTATGACTAGTTAAGGCTTAGAAATAGAGTTAGCTAATGTTAACAAACAACCAACACGAAACAGACATGTAAGCAGACATATATATGAATCTATTATACACTTAAAAACCAAACAAACTAAGAACCGGGGCGCATACTGACAAAAAAATAATCTAGAACCATGTTCAAGGTCTTCAAGATCAAGTTTTGTTTCTTTTTTTTTTAATGTCCCCTTCATTTAAACAGCTCAGTTCCCTTGAGGTTTGAAACCTCAGTTTCAAGGGAGACTGAGCCCTTAGCACGACGCGGTAATGAACATTTTCATCCAGTTGTGTCTTGATGTGTTCTGTGGCGGGGTGGCAGAGAGACATGAAGCCTTCACATATTACAATATCCTCCCTGCAGAATGGGGATCGATGTGAACACCAGCACTTAGAGAGCAGACACAGACAGTGTATTGTGAAGGGACTGTCAAGCCTCTGACAACACCGTGGGTAAACACACATAGGACTATTCACAGCCGCACGCGTGCATCATCACACACCTACTTATGCGTATGAAGACGCACACTCACACACATTTATGGATGTGCTCACACACACCTTTGACATGTAGACGCATCAACTGGGTGCGGGTCCTTCTGGCTTGGGGAGGTGTAATATTTCAGTAATGTGATGGAGTTTGATCCAGGGTGTCCAGTATCCCATAGAGCTGCTGTTTTATTAGCACAAAGAGCACTCAGGGGCTCTCCAGTTCGCACACACTCACACTCACTCACAAACACACTTGTCTGTACAGTCCAATAACCACAGAGGAATCTTTCGACTACATATGCAACAGAGTGTGTGTGTGTGTGTGTGTGTCTTGGATAGTAAAATACTAGCTTTCAGCTGGAGATCACCATCAAGCGCTGACGCCAATTGCTATCTATCACAGCCACATCCTGCTAGGACGCATCCTTGATTTAATGCTGATCCTTCATCAAACTTCCTCCCACAGTTGTAACCAAAACACTTTTAAAAGGACTGCATGACAGTGATTAGATCCTAGGTGCAAAAAAACCCAAGGATGGATCCACGGTTTCACAATGAATAAAGTTAACTTTAGAAAAAGGTGAAATAGAGAGTGGACAGTAAAGTATTCTCATTTGTAACCTCAATAAAAATGAAGTAATGGAGTGTTACAAAGAATAAATGTACCTGAGAGAGACAAGAGTTGAAGACTTGGTCTTGAAAGTTTTGTCGGTCCTCTGTTTGTTCACTGAGTCTGTTACCTTAGCCCATGACATGCCACAAAAGTGCACAGGAGTGAATTAAAACATGTGACATAAATGCAGATTTAAAATGAATCTTAATCCTGATCGTATTCAGCTTAGGCTGAAGTTGAACATGAAGAAAATCCTTGGCAACATTTAAAGAACCAATTCAGCAAGGTCCAAGAGCGATGAGAACATCAGTTTTGTTTAAACGACTATGTGAACAGAGTCACTTAAAAAAAAAAAAAAAAAGAAATTGTAAAATTCAGTAGCTTTTCTGATGGTGATTCAAACAATACTGCAAAACTGTAAATAATATGTTTACATGTCAGGCAAATGGAGGTGTTGCTTTACTTAAGTATAAGCTAAGTTCAAGCCGTTACCACACAGAAATTACTATTCTGCCTGAATTAGTACTTTTATTTGACCTCAGTCCTGATAGACGTTGTAATGTATGTGACTGAAAATGATGAGATTCAAAGAATGTAATATGACCATGAATATAGCTAAGAAACATTTACTCTGAGTAAAGTTTTACATTTAAAGGAGCTCTATATACGAACTATATTCCAAGTAATCATAAAATGGCCCTGCTTGTCACCAGACATTAAAGAATCCTGTTCATTTCAAATACTGATATCAATGACAGAAGTAGTCCAGCCAGAATATTCGGATTTGAAAACCTAAGTATCAGCCCACAAGTAATGTTTATGTTGTCATTTTGTGTTTTGGTCGGATGCTCCGCCCATCACCTATCTCCCAATCACAAAGTCAGTAGTGTGTTTCAGCATCCAGGTTGCCAGTTCCCTCTGAGCTGCAGCTGGAACATTTCTGATCACAAATGTCTGAGGTTACTAAACCTAAAAGGCCTCATTATGATCCTCAAACTAGGGCACCGATAAAGGGGGGTGGGGTGGTGGTGGTGTGTGAACATGACAAATTCATGGGGTGCAGCATTCCCGGGTCTTGTACAGCAGTGGAGTGGGCCCGGAGAGTTAGAGGGATAGTAAAGCGTCTTCAGTTTCATTTTCATTGTGCACCGATCCAACAATCACGGACCACTAACCCCCCCCCCGCCACCCCAACACACACACAGCTCCAACAGATTGTTTCCAGTGACTTTCTTCTAGCAATGGCCCATCATGATTATGTTTCAGGGACACCCCAGTTCCCAAATGCATCACGACAAAGTGAGAAACAAAGTAAGGATATGTATAGGAGATGCTTTTGAAAGATACACACGGCTGACGGAAGACCGACACCGAAGTTACTAATTTTCTCCAGCACAGGTAAGATTCAGCTAAGTCTGGCTAACTTCATTCTACTCATTGCAAGCACGGACATTTCAAATATTCACTACAGTTGAATAACGTTATGCATGTTTGTTCATAGTGCGTTAGCCCGTATGCAGGTGGGTCATCGGATTGACAGGGTAATAAATTGTTTGAGAGGCAAAAACAGTGACTCGTTATTGCTAACATTAGGGATGCATTATGCTGAGACGCCGTTAGCATGACCTGGCAATATGAAACGTAAGTGAGACATTACATTGGTCATATGAGTCTTCTTTCAGTCTTTACACATGGTATAGTAGTCTGTAGAGGAGAGACAGTGGGTGCATATGGAGGCACTGGCATGGATTCTGTGGCAGCCGCCTGGGTGCCAGTGCCTCGATATGCGCCCACTGTCTCTCCTTTAGAATTTGGTGGACTATTCACACCAGAAGAGTGAAGAGCAAGTTGACCAATATCACCATTGCTAACATTAGTTATTTGTCAGTACTCTCGATCTTTAATCACTTCACAAAACATCACGCATGAAGTATAAACATAATTAACGATAAACGTACAGTGTAGGTAGGGATGGGAATCGATAAGAATTTAATGATTCCGATTCCATTATTGATTTTGCTTATCGATCCGATTCCTTATCGATTCTCTTATTGATTCTCATTGGGTGAGGGAATAAAAGAGTACAAACGGGTGTGTTTGCATTAACTGTCTTTTATATTTCCATCTGCACAGAAAATATACCATATACAGTATGTACAAATAGTAATAACAGATGATGCTGGGCCCGGTTTGGGGGGCGGGGGGGGGGGGGGGGGGGGCGTACAGTGAAAGTGAAACTAAAGACACTTCATTAATTCCTCTATTGCCGCACGTCCACTACATGGAACCGGTTCAACAGCCCGTCTCCCATTGCTGTGCACCTTATTTCCTTTCCCCGACCTTTGCAAACTTGTATTTGAGGGGGTACGACGTTTGTTGCCCACATCGGAACCGGAACTGGGCCAGAAGTTCACTCTGCCGCTACATTCACAAGCGTCAATATGTAGCGAATCAAATACGTGACATTCCTGTAAATGAATCACATGCTGTGGACAAATGTTTGAACAGATTGGAGGGATTCCACCCTTTAGAAGAAATGGAAGCTTTGACAGTGTTACAAGTGGACCTGGTGTGGTCTGCTTGGACCTGGTGTCATCTGTTTAGACCTGGTGTTGTGGTTTTAGACCGTTTCTGCCTCAACACCATGTTGGCTCCGTTCTGACCAAAACAATGCAGCGTACATGTGACGTCATTGCGCATGCACAACAAAGGCGGAATCGATAAGCAGAATCGTTCAGCAGGCAGGCAAACAATTCCAAGGAATCGAGCTACTGGGATCCGGTTCTCAAAAAGAACCGGTTCTCAAAAAGAACCGGTTCTCGATTCCCATCCCTAAGTGTAGGACTCGTTGCTTGCCATGGTAGCTCCTTGTAGTAGACGCTCATCCTGGATTTAGCAACCTCCAGTCTGGGGGGGGAGGCGGAGGGGATACCACGCTCTACGGTATTCTGAATGTGATTGCAGTACCAGTTTTGGCCACAAACCTACATACGGCTTCTTTAAGTACAATTTCATCACAGCAACAGCTGTTAAAGTAATTTAGTACTGCTCACACCTGCGGGTGTTGTTCGTACCTAGTGTGTAAGCGTTGTGTATAATCAGATCTATGGCCCTTTACAAGTAAAATGAAATGACAAAAAGGCTTTATAAATGAGTTTATTTCCTCTGGACTCATTCTCCATTCAGTGATCTGATTTGACCACAATTATGCAGCTAGCTTACATCTGGCGGTGTCAAAAGGTGGAGAAGGTTGTGATGTGGTGCCAACTGATCACAACCAGTGCAGCTTTTTTTATTAAGCGTGAATAGGTCTCACTTAGTGTGCAAATAGCCTTAACGCTAACCCAATTTAGTTATTTACTGCCACATTTCATGGACATTGTGAACCACTTGAACTTTAAACAATAAAAATAGTAAAACTTTTATATGGGAGTAATGTGTCATGGATGTACTTTCTGCAGTCCACAGCTGACATTAACAAACAATAAAAGCTTCTGATTGGTCTGGGTATTTATTTTTAGTACCCTGTGATGGTTTCCATAGCTGTTCCACAGACTCCTACACCCTGACAAGAATGAACTCCTGGGAGAAACATATTGTACTCATCATTCCAAATATTCCTGGGCTAATTGCTCCTGATTGTCAAACTGCATTGATTATGTGGAGGCTGGCCATATGGGCTAAAAGCACTGATACTGGATCTACTTTTACATCTGGAGGAGACTAGTTAAGCCACCCCCATTCCCCTGACAACATCTAGAAAAAAGTCAATGTGAAATCTGAACAACTTCATCAGAGAATATGTGTTTTTTTTTTTTTTTTTTATCGATATGAGCTTGCTTGCTATGGTCTTTTATAGCAAACACTATCAGGGGAGCATTGCTAGCTGTAGTATCGACAGAAAGAGGAGGGTCTGGGTAATGCATAGACTGTGACTGCAGAGTGGATCATATTAACACATCCTATTGATGTGGCTTTTAACAGATATCATATTCATACACAGCATGATGTGTGGAAATGGTCCATATGAACTGGTGATGTAGCCCAGAGTTTCATCTTGTGATCACTTAATAGACTAACGACATTATGAAATCATCGTATTATGTGAATCACCCTCATAAGACTTGCATTTGCTTTTCACTGACACCCATACAGAAAGGGTCGTCCAGTCAGCAATCAGCTCTTCTTGGGAATCAAAATAAATCGGTAGTATTCATCCGTCTTTTTTTTTTTTAACAAAACAGAAGAGCAATGTCTTTATCCTGAAGCTTAATACGTCACCTTTCGCACTCTGTTTGGATAAGGTCTGTGTAAACTGTATTTCATCTTGTGATCACAAAATTAATACTTTATGAGCTATCATACGACTTGGATTTATTTACAGATTCCCATATTAGAAAACTATTAACAGCCATGGTGTGCAAAGAGAGAGGCTATATTCTTGTCACGAAGAAAAAGCCTCCAAAACAACATTTAGATTACTGCTCTGAGAACGCAGCTGATGAAATTAGTTTAGGTGGGTTATCAGCTTCTAGTAGTAATCTGCTAGATCCTTGATTCTGTGTTTCTAATTTCCATCTTTAGTGCTGTTGTGGTGTTTATGTTTGTCTCCATCTGTGCTGCTAAGCATTCATTAACTTGGTGATTCTTAGCTGCACGTCATACACATTGCTTTGTCAGTACAAGTGTGTGCGCTTTTGAGTGACATTTGTGTTTTGGATATTCTATGGATCAAATGGCATATATGGAGGTGAGGTGTAATTTATACATTAAGGACCGAATCTACTAAGATCCCAATTTGCGTGTAATAATTTGCGTGCACAATCTTGAATTTTGCATGTGGGGTTGAACGGTGGTTTGCAGGTGATTTACTAAGACTGCTTGCGCAAATGGCAACAGGTGCAAAGTCTTGGAGACCGCCAATTTTAAATGAGGATTTCTTTCATTCATTCATTCATTCATTTTCTGAACCCGCTTTATCCTCACTAGGGTCACGGGGGTCACTTGGAGCCTATCCCAGCTACTTACGGGCGAAGGCGGGGTTCACCCTGGACATTTTGCCAGTTCATCGCAGGGCTGAACATAGAGAGACAAACAAACACTCTCACATTCACACCTATGAGCAATTTAGATTAACCAATTAACCTATCAGTGCATGTGTTTGGATTGTGGGAGGAGCCAGAGTACCTGGAGAGAACCCACGCAGACACGGGGAGAACATGCAAACTCCACACAGAAAGGTCCCACCCCCAACCAACCGGTGTTGGAATCGAACCCAGGACCTTCTTGCTGTGAGGCACCAGTGCTATCCACTGCACCACCGTGTCACCCTATTTAAAATATATCTATACCCAAAAATGAGGATTTTGCGTGTGCTATTGGTTGTCATCAAGCAGACAATATGCTGGAAAAAATGCTCTGGCACCAGCACTAATGACAACAGTGCACTGAATGATCCAGATGCAAGGAAATGTAACATTGCGAATTTTCATGCATGACTCCTCCTTGTGACTGGATTCAAATCATCCCCTATTTCATCCAGAAGTTCTAAAATGGCATTGCTGGGCAGCAGCACCGGATTCATTTTAGAGGTGGGGGGGTGTGTGGGGCTTGTTGAATCGAATGACTGTCGGGCGCACATAATTTTGTCACACTGTAGCCTAATGTTGGGGCGTATTTTTAATCACAATCAAAAATGTTCACACGAGGGTGAAAAATGCGTTCTCTGTGTCTTGTTTCATCGTTTCGGTGTCTCCTTCTTGAAACAATAACTGCAGCCATGTGTGCACAATTACGCATACAAACCGTTTGCTCCTCCCTTTGAGACATGTTAAATATAGACAGTTTCTATGAGCAGAATTGCTTTCGGGTTTGATAAATCACTTTGCGTGAGCTAAATAAATATATATCTACATTTTCTCCTCCCAGCACATGCACAATTGCATGTAAATGCCCCATATTGCATATTCATTGTGGTAAATGTACTAACTGGATGCATATGCACTATTTTGCACCTTTGAAAGACTTAACCCTTAATGCGCACTATTAGTAAATCAGTTTGTATATATTTTTGTGCAAACTCATTGCGCACGTTTTTATCCACGCAAACCTTTAGTAGATCTGGCCCTAAGTGTTAGCTAACAGTGCTAATGCTACTCCACTTCCATTCAAAACAATCAAAAACCCTCAATTTAAAAAACTATTCCAAAATTTAAATAAAAAAATTACATCAATAGAAATAAATAAATTAGACTTTTTATTCCAAAGAACAGAAATGATTTGTACAGAGCCTTAAAGCTGCAAAAGACAAGAATTTTCTATACCTAGTCTTGAGTAACCTGTTTTCACAGGGTTAAGGTCAGCTTAATAACTCAAACACACACAAACACATACTAAATAAACATAAATGCATGAACTTAAAATAGTCCTTGTCAGTGTTTAATATTATATCTGATGGAACTGCATTGCTTTTACTCTTGCATTCATGTATATGTTAAATTTTATTGCAGTACATGTTTATGGGTGAGGTTTTTTGAACTACGTTGTATGCTGTTGGTAGATTACTCTGCAATGATGCATCATTTTCTGTAAGATCATGATGTGTTTGTAATGTTGATGTCCAGCGAGAAAAATGCATCTCCAAAAAGTCAACTTTTAGAAAACAATCGAAAAAGTAAGCAGAACTTACGAACACCCCCGCCTGGGTGCACAACACTTTGCCTCTCCTGCTCACTGGTACCCTGCTGACCCAGGGATGGATTTGGAGTCTTTCAGTCTTTTTAAAAACTTTTCAAAAATGTGTAAAAAAAAAAAAAAAAAAGGCAAAAAATTTAGAGAAAGGAACATGTGTGTGAAATGTGGAAAGAAGTGGGCAAATAATGTCAGAGAAACTGGTTGGACAAATTGTCTAAGATGAAATTAAAAAAAAAAAATCCCCAAATTTAAATTCAGCCAGCAAACTGTGCACTGCACCTGTCCTAGTGGTCAAGAACATCTGTGTCCAATTTGAAAAGAATGGGGTCAATAGTGTCTGAGAAATCAGATGGACAAAAATTTTATGTTGAAATAAAAAAAAGAATTGTTAGGAAAAAAAATCAGTCATCAAACTGTACACTGCACTTCTAGAGGTAAATAACATATGTGGATGGAAAGATGGACAGGATTCTTGGTATATGTATATCCACCCCAGAGAGCGGGGATACACAAAAAACAGGCATAATTATGTATCTCAAGGAGGAGCATTTTCTCAGTCCAAGGACAAATGCTAAAACTAAACTACAAAATCAACACATTTGGATGTACATGGTTTTCACTTGACAGTAAGGGCATCTCTAACGTAATTGAATAAAGCTGCATAACATAGAAATACTCAAGTGAAGTATAATACCAGTTTTGTTTTCATGGAGCAAATATGGTGAAATCCAAGTTGGGTTGTATTATACTGGCAACATGATATTAATATAATGATACTAACAGTTTGATACTTGACATTTCAAAGCCTTTACTGTGGGTATGTATGAAGGTATGACATGTTGACAATGTTTGCTTTTGGTGTTTGAGTGTTTGGGGATAACCTCCTCCAGCAATAATCTGCTGGATGTTGAGAAACCCCAGCGATGACATGAGCCATGAATTGGCAGTGATACACCCTGACAGCAGACAGCGCCCTCCATAACCCCAACCAAAACAGCCCCTCCCCCTGCTCTGATGGATTACCTTGTGTCTATAGGGTCACACAGGGATGGGTCAGCCCAAAGGCGAACATGGGGGTGTGAAGACAGAAGACTGTCTGCCCCAGCTCACCTCTGCTGGCCTTTGGGCTGGACTGTGATAGGATTGGACCTAACTGAGCCAGGGGGAAGATAAAGAATGAGGGCGAATTATTTGTGTGTGTGTGCATGGTGACATACAGGGGAACATATGTTATGAATCTATCAGGCCGGGGCGCCCGGCCCGTCATCGCATGGACAGGGGTCCGATTCCAAGCACACTAGACAACTGGCATTTGTGGCAGCTACCTGAACCCCGCCCACCTCCTCCCACACATACGTACAAAAACTCACACACAAAGTGCACACACACGGACAAGCCTCACCAGCGCTCGACACTTTAGACTGATTGGGCTAGCAACTGCAACAGCTGGCTGGGGATTAAGGCATGGCCAGATTCAGCGTGTATGCATTTCTGTGTGTGTGTGTGTGTGTGTGTGTGTGTGTTTGTGTTGTGAAGGGACTGGCCGGTCCCTCTGGCACCTGTCGCCTAAACCCAATCCCTGCCCTCCTAAGCTGGGTGGATGAGCAGATCCTGGTCCTCCTTTGGGACCCTGTACTTCTGACCCAGAGCAGCACTGGACTGAGCTGATGAGATCAGCAGGATGAAGGGGGCATACTGGGGACAACTGAAAGTGCAACTAAAGGGTGGGAATGGAGGTGAAGGGGGGTCTACAAACAGATATGAGGTATACCATGTATTTTAAAAAAGCAGTATTGAAAACAAGCTAATGAGGGGGAAATCACATAAGATACCCCATACCAAACACACTGACCTGAATAAAGCTGTACATTTGTGTAAACCACAGATATGTTTAATCCCAGTGTTTCTGAACTAGAATCAGAATAGAAGAATAGAATAGAAGAAACTGTTGCAACTGAACCAGAACCATAAATATGTTTGGTGACAATGTCTACATCAGGGTTTGTGTTTGCTCTAATTATTGCACTTTTCATCTTAAGCTGCAATGATTCATCAATTATTTGATTAACTGTACATCAAGCACATCAAAGATTATTTTGATAAGTGGGTAATCAGATTGAGTAATTTAAGTATTAATAGTAGTTTCAGTAAAAAAAAAAAAAAAAAAAGCCAACATTGTCTGATTTCAGCCTCTTAATGTCACGGTCTGCGCTGGTGTTACTGCCGGCTCCTCCCTCTCCACTTCATCCACGCATCATCGCTGCAGCTCATCTTCATTAAGCCTATTTAAGGCTCGGCTCGGCAGTCGTGCAGCGCTGGTCCATTGCCTTCTTCACTTGCTCCATAACCTGGACATTCATCACTCTCCTACAGACTCTGACTCCATCCTAAGGTTTTGTTTTTTCTCTTACCCTTGTATTAATTTTGTTAATAAATCTGTTTTCCCTCCAGCACTGTGCATTTGAGTCCACTCATTTTACCACCATTATAACACTTAAATTTGAATATTTTCTAGTTTTTTCACTCCTGGTTTTTTCTCGTATTCTACAGACCAAACAACTAATCAAATAAATAAGACAGCAGTCTACAACCAAAATAATTTGTTCGTTTCAGGCCCATTTTCAACCATGTCTATCAGTTATTGCATTCAAAAGGAAGTATTTAAGGATAAGGTCACAGTGTTTTTTAGTAATATTTAAACCAAACCATAATCTTTTCTTAAATCTAACCAAAATACTCGTATTGCCCAAAGCTCACTTCGTGCCCATTGAAGAAAGACAGAGGAGTATTCTTCAGTGACAGTTTCAGTTGAGATAACATGTAGTTGTGGTTTTCTGAAAGGTACGATGCCAACATTTAATTATGGGTTGTCCTCAGAGCTGAAGCCAGCTCCCTCTGGGGAGGTCAGGGCGAAGGACAGAACAGCTTGGGATGATCACTTTTATTATAATAACACTATTAATGGGACTTATAACACATGAGGGGTGAAAAGGGTCTGACAATTTAATGCCCTCGTCTCCAACACACATGCACTGAATATTAGCAAGAGAACACACACAAGCAGACATGTTCTGCTGAAAGAGGGCAGGATTCAGCTCTCAGCACCCTGCCTTCCACTCCTCTGATGACTCTATTTTCTCCACACACAGATTTATCTGTCTTCTATGGACTGAACTACTGCCTGTGCAAACTAGCAGCTTAGGAAGTACAGGACTGGCGGTCTAAGAGGTACTGGAATTCTAATACTCCAAGGAAAAAGTATGTTAGGAATTTTTTTTGTAAATT
Source organism: Sphaeramia orbicularis (assembly GCF_902148855.1). Classification (NCBI taxonomy): domain Eukaryota; kingdom Metazoa; phylum Chordata; class Actinopteri; order Kurtiformes; family Apogonidae; genus Sphaeramia; species Sphaeramia orbicularis. Next base: position 1,758,302 of record NC_043969.1, on the reverse strand, counting down.
ACACAAAATAAAAGTAGTCATTACACCAGTAAAATCGTTTTACTATTATATATGATTTTTACCTCCGCCAAAGAGGTTATGTTTTCATCGGGGTTTGTTTCTTTTGTCTGTTAGCAAGATAACTGAAAAAGTTATGGACGGATTTTGATGAAATTTTCAGGAATTAGTGATACTGGTACAAGGAACAATTTTTGGTGATGATTGGGGGGTGGGGGGGCTGATCTGCCTTGGCTGAGGTCTGTTCTCTCCGAGTGCTTTTCTAGTTAAGATTCATTTTATTGCTGCATTATTTTATGTTGCATTTTACTGCTGTACATCTTTAAGGTTAAGCTCCTTAAAAAAATAAAAATCATACACTCAAAGAAAAGAGAAAAAAATAAACAGTCCGACCCACCAGACATTACACATTTTAAAAGTGGGTACAGTTTTAGTTAAAATAGTCATTTTGTTTGGATGTGAAAGAGATTCTTAGAGAAATAATGTGGTAAACTGAACCGCCTGACCTAGTACATTATTAAACATAAGTCTTGACCCCTCCATAGTTACATTATGTGCCAGTAATTGTTTTGTTTGGTCAGTTCATTCAAATAAAGACAATAAGCTCTAAAAAAAAAAAAAAAAAAAAGGTTATGCTCCTTTGTACTCCAATATTTATTGTATGTATTGTATTGTATTACTGGAGGAGGAGCCTACGGTAGCCTAGAGGAGGAGCCTACGGTAGCCTAGAGGAGGAGCCTACGGTAGCCTGGAGGAGGAGCCTATGGTAGCCCGCAGGCGCACGGCCCGGAGGCACAAGAAAGATGAAACTGATTTGACCATTTCCCTTTTTTAAAAATCGTCCTAATCAAAAATCTGATTTCAATTTAAAACTGATTAATCGTGCAGCCCTACAGGAAGGTAATTTTTTTTGTTTGTTTGTTTTTGCAAAGTTGACTTTGGAAGGTTTGACTTGACAATGTGTTTTCATGGACTGAAAACTTGTTTTCATTTTATGTATGAAAGTTTGTGTCTGCAACTATTTAATGTACTGCTGCCTGTCTTGGCCAGGACACTCTTGGAAAAGAGATTTTTAATGTCACTGAGGTTTTCCTGGTTAAATAAAGGTTAAAAAAAAAATTTTGAATATGGAGTAATTGTAGGGAGTATTTGTCAGACTACTGTAATGGAGTATAATGTAAAAAAGTACAAGTACCTCAGATTTTAGGAGTTCTTTTCTAGTTTCTACCATTAGGAACCATCAGTGTCCAGGAGTTGGCTGTTTGCTACCATTATGGTGCCATGACTCGCCTTTAACAGCTGATAAAAAGCACCTGTGGTATCACTGATTGCAGCTATGAGTACAGCATGACCGGATCTTTACATCCTTAAAGATCTGGTTTTTATTCACCCTGTAACTACATGTCTTTTATTTCAGGTTAGCTAACAGTTATATGGAAACCACAAATGCACAGATCACAGAGGTTCTTTGAACTGTCCGTGTTAGCAGTGATGTTGACATAGGTCAAACTGCTCATTATGTGATCATGGCTTTGAGATTTCAGAAGTTTTCTGTATTATAGCTGGTTTAACTCCACATTCTGTTGGTGGTAAACAGGGTAGTATATAAACTCACCACGACATGCTTATTAAAGGCTGTGTTCATTTGGCGAATGTCAGTTGTCATGGCAGAGATATAAAGATGTCACTTCACAAGAGTTAAGAAAAGAAAAACATGCATTAGGTATTGTTCACGTCACTTTCCATTAGATAGTTAGAAAGTTGTTATGCCAGCTCTGCGCCTTATGTAGATGAAGCCTTCATAATTTATCATCTAGGTTTTACAAACACAAACATAATTATCTGTAAGTAACCAACACCACAGCCACAAAATATGCAAGTAGGTTGAAAGGAGGAAATAATTAAGTGAAAAGAAAATTGAATACACCAAATGAAAGAGCAATTATAAGTACACAAGAGGAAATAAGGTATTTCACTTCATAATTAAGGACCAATCGGTTTCCTTTTTTTTTTTTTTTGATAATTAACAGTTTTATTTGTTACATTCATATTGTGCATACACAACAAAATGTATTTTCATGACTAGAAACATTTCCAGAGAGGCAATTGCAAACACAAATAAAAATAAATAAAATTGAATTGCTTTCAACTTAGTATTTCTTGCAAGTATCAAAAATATAAGGCATTAATAAAAAAAAAAGGCATAAACATTGCCTTTTTGTTGTGCAACTGAACTTTGGCAGCTCTAAGTTTCAGAAATTACAGTTTAGACAAAACAGGAATGTGTTGTGGCATATAAGAGGCAAGAACATTTGAACGGGAACTGTGAACGAGTCCATGCATGAACAGTTTGACACATTTCTGCTAAATTCAGGAGAATCAAGGCAGTGCCCCCCCACCTTATCTGTCTGTCTCATAACCTATAACCCCTGCTCAAACATGGAAGGTTATTTTTACATTTAGCCATTTTATCTTACCTTAGTGATAAACAGGGGTGTGTATTGGCAAAAATCTGGCGATACGATACAAATCACAATACTGGGATCACGATACAATATATCATGATATATCATGATACTGTTAAAAAGGCAATTTTTTTTTTGTTTCTTTTTTTTTTTTTAATTCCTGGAGGAATTGAATTGCACCAGAAATATGCACAAACACTAAAAACATTTTATTTGATCAGAACAGGATCTAATGCTACATCACAAAATGTTCCTATATAAAAAGTTTAAATTTCACTTGTGTTTTACAGACATTACAGTTTAAGATCCTGCTCAAATGTTCATGTTCTATTAGTTCATAACCAACATCATAACTTTATTTTTGTCCAGTCCCAACAAAGGAACTAACATCTGCATCTCAGACAGTAAAAAGTACTTTTAGGATGATTGAAATAACCAGTATTTAATAAAACAGTGTTAAGTAATAATATATAAAATCCAACCGAAAAGAAAAACAAAAAACAAAAATGAGCCTCCACAATATCTGCACTTGAATAAATACCTAAAAATATCAATACAGTACTTTTTAATATCAATACAGTATCGTGAAATGAAATATCACACTATATTGCAGAACAGATATTTTCTTACAGCCCTGGTGATACAGTCTTTTAACTGAGGAGGCTCGTCAGGATGAAAACTAGAACATAAACAAGAAATGATCAGAATGTGTTTTTAATGCTAAAAAAAAGAAAATAATAAGAGTAAAAATAGGTAAAATGTTGACAGCTTTTGACATTCACATGTAGAATTAAACATTTTGATTCAGTTTAATACCCTTTGCAATAGGTTTTTTTTCCTCTACGGAGGATCACAACTACTAATTTCATACCATGCCGTGTACTAACAGCATTTTGGTGATCAGTACACTTTGTACAAACAGAAAATCATGTAGGGTAATGTGTTCCTCAAGTGGACATCAGTCATCCTTGGCATCTTTGGAATGTTGTTAGGCTGTGCACACACAAAGTTTTAATAGATTAAATTGTGTCTACCCAGTGTCCAGACACTGTGAAGTCCTTTGTGCTTTGAACAGTAAATGTAAATGGGCCTGACATTAAACCTGTATGAAAATTTTAGGGATTATCTTGGATTATAAAACCACATTACATGGCGACTATTTTTAGAGAGGAGCAGTTAGTGCTTTTGTGTTGTACATGTGCAACGCTGTGAGGTTTAGTCATGTTTGGCCGTCTTATGAAGTGTGGTGCTGTTTTGCTATTGGCTGCTTTAATCCACTGTGTATGAATAGGTGTGTGTGTGTGAAGTCGGGTCTTTTTTGGCCCTGGGCAGTTCACTGTGATGGAAAGCAGATCCAGGCTCTGCTTCTTCTCACCCAGCGCTCACAACATCCTCAGACCAGAAACACACACACACACGCAGGTAAGCAGGAAAACACAAAGCAACACACACAAATGTACTCACAGTAGTACTGCATAGACTGACACACATACTACTGTGTTCAATCACACAACAGGGACTGGCTTCAGCCTTGCACACACACACACACACACACACACACACACACACACACACACCAGTGTCTCCATCCCTGTCAGGCTCTTCGACCAGGCTTAGATTGCGTTACACCTCAGAGGAAGAAAATGGACTTTTAACACAACGTCTGGCTGTGGCGTCCAGAGGAATAGTCATTAAGTGAAAAAGGATAACTCAGGAAAGATAAAACATTCCCACGTCTGACACACGCACACTCACACTTAGGAATTTCATAAGAGCAGCAGGAGTGCTAGGTGAAGCTGTAAAAGAAAAACAGGAGCTTTTTTCAAAGCGGAGGTTGCTCTGAACACACTGGTACAATAATATCAGAGCGTGGCTATAAATGTCACAAGTTCAATTTTCACTCTGAGAAAAGAACATGAGAGAAGGCGGTAATATTAGCTGTACTGAACGGCCGACGGGAGGGGAATCTCTGTAAAATGTTAAAGTGAGGCCATGAATCAACACATAGGCTTTGGTCAAAATTTTTCTGTGACAGCATTTTAAAGCTCAGCACCACAGGTGGAAAAAGAGGAGTTTGTTTAAAAAAAAAAAAGACAAAATATAAATGAATATTTATCCCATTTGACCTTTGACTTCATAACAGAGGTTTGGCTAATTTATAGTTGTTTTTTCATTAACTAAGTAAAAAAAAAATTAAGTGGCATATATAACAAAATTATATTTTCTGCAAACTTCCATAATTTCCCTGTAAAATATTAACATGATCAGCATGAATGGATATTATTATGCTGGAAAAAAATGTATAATGAAAAATGTTCTTCAGGATGAGCCTGATTAATAGACTATAACTATCCCTGCCAGGAAGGTTGTGGGCATGATGTGATGAAAAATCCAGTGGAGTTTTTATTATTATTATTATTATTATTATTATTATTATTATTATTATTATTATTATTATTATATGTAGAGTCTTTATTCTCTTTTCTTGATTTGTTGTGATTAAATGATGGAAAACTGCAAATGTAATTATTAAATGCCCCCAAATCTGGGGGGGGGGGGGGTTGTCAGCAGTAAAATAATAAAATAAGTGAGTTAAAGTTCTTTACAATTTGTCTCCCTGTTTCAGTTGCAGCTGAAGTACTCCTACTTCATAAAAGTAATTGAAATCAATGAACTGCATTGAAAACATTTGCAAGTTTAATTTCAGTTTAGCACTTTACAGCGATGAGTTTGTACAGAAAGAAAGAAAGCACAACTTTAAAGCAGTTGAAATATAAGTGATGAAAGCTGTTTAAATATCAGCAAAAGCACATACAAAATTATGAACTATGAAAAATATTTAAACAATGAATAATTCAGAAAGGTAATAATTTCAAAATGTTTTTTAATTTCTACAAAATGTCTCTAATCAGATCAGAAGCTGCTTAAGATGAAATGGTACCACTCTTGGCGCATCACACAGTAACATAAAGTAAGAACAACAATGAAAAGTCTATGCATAACAAGCTGTGGAGTGACTTTGTGGTACAATCTAGAACAGGAGATAAAGGAAAGTACAAACAGAAATATATTTAAAAAGAGGTCTAAAGAATTGTTTCTAAATTGGTATATGGAACATGAGGGATAAAAATAGTATTGTCTCACATACCAGTTGTGGTTCTTGGAATTAAGAGAGAGTAATACGAATTTCAGAGATTTGCATATGTGTGAGTGGACTGAAGTGAGGACAGATGTGAAATCTAGATGGACTGGGACTGTGGGGGTGAAATTATGGGATGGACCCAATGATGCATTTAAGTCATCCACTCCTGTGGCCAAGTTTTAAAAAAAAAGTACCGTAAATTTAAAATTATTTAGAAATATTGAATTGAGATGGTAGATATGTTTTTGTTGTTGGTTTTTATTTTTTATTATTATTCTGGTGTGAATGCTCGATGCTGTGCACATTTAAGTTGATGTAAGCAGTGTATTAGTTGAAAAGGGAGGGCAAAAAAATCGGCTTTTGCTTCTAGCCTATTCCTTTTTTGGTTTTTATGTTTATTATGATTAATGTACTGAGTACAATGATTGACATAAAACCAAAAATAAATTCATTCATTCATTCACATTAATCAACAGTAGACTTAATGGTTTTATTCAGCTTCAGCAGCAACATCAACCAAAGAGAAGGGGATGAACCGGCTTTATTAAAACTTCCAAGTCCAAACATTTTCCAGCATTTGAGGAAGAGTGTGAAAGAAAAACAGCCGGTTCTCTCTGGCAAAGTGTTGTTACGATGCCTCCACTTGATATGAACACACACACACACACACACACACACACACACACACATCTGAGTCATTCTGGCAGCCCTGAGAGTTCACCACTTGAAGGAAATGATTTACTTGTCCAAATCCTCCCTCTTGTTTGATCCCATGGAGAGCTGGAGCAGAAGTGGGGGTGATGCTGGGTTACAAAAGTGTGTTTTTGCCATCCTTCCCCTCCCTTCTTCTTCCTCTCTCACTCCTCTGCTTAGGTCGGCCATTTTGTAATTTACAGCTGTCATAACGCCCGCAGTCGGCTACGAACAGTATGGGATTATATGAAACGCTGTCCGACGGCATATTTCATAAGCAAGATCAAACACACAGCTAAGTGATTTCTTTTTCGGAGGGCAATAACTTTTAGCAGAGCTCCTTTCTACGGCCTTGGAGGGGACGACTTTGCAAGAGCTCAAACTGAAGTATTCATTGCACTTTTTCATAGATTCAAGTAAAAAAAAAAAAAGACCCAGTAGCTTCACGAAGTAGAGCCAAAGACTTCTCATGCAAAGTGCACGCAAAAAGAACAGACTCCCACGTTAAAAGAAAAAAAAGTTGAGCAGACTTTTTCACCTCATCTGTCAAAACGGCAATCGTGTCTACTCTAAATACACACCTATAATAACTACAATCTGTAGATCTTTCCTTTGCTAAATCTACACAGAGAAGAGGTGGGCCAGACTCCAGAAAAGAGGAGGATAACTGGCAGAGGTGATCACTCTGCATGAACTGAAAGAAACAGACTCAGAGGACAGGCTTTCATTGTAAAGCAGAACAACATGTAGGACTGATAATAGCGTATGTCTACTGTGGACAAAAAGAGGCTGTAAGAAAGTACATCCTGTTTTTATGTGTTTGAACCATCATCTGCAGAATGGAAATGTGAGAGCTGCTCATGCTGTAAATAAGGACACACTGAGGTTCATCTGAACAAGACGTATATTAGGACCAGTGGTGGCTGCTTGTCTTTCAGACAGGGGAAGCTCATTGTCAGCTCACATAAAAAAAAAAGTCAAGTTATTTAAACATAAATTCATCCCTCTGTTCCTTTTTAAGAAAATGCTCAGTGACCTTATTGTACCAACTAAACAACAAAATGCTGAAATTATGTTAAATTGAAACAAGGAAGTCCAATGAGTGTGTTTTATTTACAGTGCAAGAAATGAACAAGTAATTTGGTAGTGGTTTCTCTGATTTCACAGCAGAATGTGTGACTGTATTAAACTGAACTGTGTCAGTGAAGGAGCAGATCTGAAAACAGCTGTCAATCAAACGGGATTCAGCCTTTGGACCGATCCTCCAATCAGCACATGGAAGCCCAGTGTCCAGCCCGGCCAAGCTCCGCCCACAGCTCCATTCACCCCCAGAGACGCTGGGCGTCTGGGGGCGGGACAACATGGTGGCATTTATCCAATTACCGTCCAGTTTAGAGTCAATGAAAAACCAGTTCCACTCAGTCCCACTGAAGTGCATGGACGCTGAGCGTCTACGGACAAATGCACTGAGCAGAGATGGAATGAACAAACACAGACACGGGAATGGAGGAGAAGTGAACAACATCCAGTCCACTGATTTGTGATAAAGCTGATTCTGAACCAACTCGTCTGTGAGATGAACGTGTTCTAACACATTTGTAGTCAATGAAATGTCAACACAACTGAACAGATTTAACCATTTAATTTTTGTAATTTTAGGCGAAGCTGAGCTTCCACTGCAGTCTGTGAGAAATCGCCTCTGATTAGGACCCATAAAGACGTACTGTAGTTCAAAGACATGCACTGGTTGTGTCTGGTCATATATGTTGATCATACGTAAAGTTCAAGTAAAAAGCAGAACATACCAGGGTGACCCTATAGTAGGGGGTGTGAGTAAAGAAACGTTTCCAGCACGTTTTCTTACTTTTAACTGCAACTGATCTGTAACCATAACTACGCATTTGTTACTCCAATTGTGTATAAAGCATTGCTATTTTAATCCTGTGAACTTCTCTTTAAATTAAGATGGTTTTGTACCAAGACTTAAATCTACAGAAGCACAAAAAAGCCTCTCTCTCTCTCTCTCTCTCTTTCTCTCTCTCTCTCTCTCTCTCTCTCTTAGTCCAACGCAAAAGACCTCGTGTAAACACATCCAAGCTGACACCATTTCACACTGCTGTGGAAAAAAGAAACCACTTTTGTGACAAACCATTAGAGGTGGAGTGTCTAAGGAAATCTTACCAATGGCTGTCAGTCACAAATGAAGGATTCTACTTGTCTGAACACACCTGTGAACAGACAGTCTACATTATGAGGTCGTTTTTCCAGTTCAGAGAGGAGCTCAGAATTCTAGTGTCCTCTCAAACCACTTGATTCACACTGTGCGGACCTGTTCTTTATTTATGGACTGTACAGTATTAATTATGTAAAATTGGGGTAGGACAGTATAAGCTCAGCTTCTTCCTTCTCCATTTCGGACTTAAAACTTTGGTGAGGAGCCCCAGTGAAGTAGTTGTACAATGTGTGACTTTTTTTTTTGTTGACTTGTTGCCTTCGCTATTGTGGAGTGTTCTCTTTAAACTGATGGTTTCTCTTTGCCTTTGTTCACCTTTCTAATTTGTTTCTACTTATGTTCGAAATAATGTTTATCATAGATCAGATCATATCAGTTATAATATACCCAAAGGTAATTACAGAATTCTAATCAGTGTCACCAAAAAATAGGACCGGGGTCCTGTAGTCCAACGGCATATTTAAAGACATTAATTGACATTCGTTTGACCTTTCAATGTCACTCAGTGTCAAAGGTCATGGCACCAAATGAAAGCCCATATGTGACTTCTTATCTATTGCCAGTAGTAATTATATCAATATGTGCAACTGTGTTGAAGTTATAGCACTTTGAAATGTTTCCCATTATAAACCAATGGGGATTTTTAAAATTTCAAAAATTCATGAAAAAATTCAGAAATCAATATTTGTCAATTCTCTGAACAAACTTGGTAGACCTAGCCCCAAGGAACCTCTGCTATGAACTTAAATTGATTCTGGCAAACGGTTTTGGAGAAGAAGTTTCTAGAAATCTGGACATAGACGACCTTTGGTTTGACCTTTCAAGGTCAAAGGTCATGGCACCAAATTAAAGTCCATATGTGACTTCCTATCTATTGCCAACAGTAGTTATACCAGTATCTTCAACTATTTTCAAGTTATATCACTTGGAAATTTTTCCCATTATAAACCAATGGAGATTTTTACAATTTCGTAAAAAATTCAAAAATCAATATTTCTCAGTTCTTTGAACAAACTTGCTAGACCTTGCCCCAAGAAACCTCTGCTATCAATTTCAATTGATTCTGACTGACAGCTTTGGAGAAGAAGTTTCTTGAAAATTTTTTTACGGACAACGGATGGACGGACGGACAACAACTGTTACCAACAGTCCACTGGACCGTCGGTCTGTTGAACTAAATGATCAAGCACTGGAGTCATCTTCAAACCTTTGCCACAGCATTATCAAAGAACATACAACAGTCCTTTTCTACACTATAACATTATATTCCTAAGTTACTGTGGAAACACCGTCATCTTCTACAACACTGATTCATCAGTAAAACCCATGGAGTTGGATCAATGACAGTAGGTGGACACGCTGGGTTTATGTTCAGTTAATGACAGATTCTGATGAAAATGTGACTTTTTCTTCAGTTTTCTCTGCTTTTGATATAAAAACTCAACTTTAATCTAAGCTTTTATGAACATCTACATGATCAGTAAATTAAACACAGGAAAATCCCTGATATTCACTGAAAAAACACAAAATACAGAAGATTATGTCATAATAATTTGTGATAAATTACTTAAGAAAAGTTAAATATAGAGAACAAAATGTCTGAGCTTTAATGAACATTTATATGATCAGTACATTAAATATTGGAAAATAACTGATTTTTACTGGAAAAATGCAAAATACTGAGGATTATTCTATAAAAAAAATGGTGACAAATCACTTAAGAAATGTTAAATACAGTATACAGGAAAAAAAATCATTGGGGAACTACCACAAATGTAGCACTGGGTTTGGGTTAAATTTAAACTACAGTGAGAACATTTTGATCAGCACCGAGGTGGTAAAAAAATGAAAGTATAGTCAACTCACTCTCCATTACTGTAGAATATCTGCACTAATGTCTTTATTACTCTATGAATGCGGAGAAGTAGAGTGTGTCAGAGCAAAATGCTGACCTCATAGCTGCAGAGTTCGACTTTTTTAGCTTGATACCCTTTGAAGGGAACTAATGTGTACTTACAACCCCTAATCATGGGTTTCATATGTCTATGAGCTGTGAGCAGTAAAACCACAGATTTATGCCTTTTGTTTAAAATAGTTTCATTTAAATGGTTTAAGAGGGCAGACGAGTTAATGCACACAGAACATTTCCTAGTGAAAAATAAAACGACTGAGAAGGGAGATGTATATATTTTTAACATGATTTTTTTCCTCATGATTTTATTCAACTTTAAAACAACAAATGACTGACTATGCCAGTGTTTTTCAACCTTGGGGTCGGGACCCCACAAGGGGTCACCTGGAATTCAAATGGGGTCGCCTGAAATTTCTAGTAATATATGAAAAAAAAAAAAAAGACAAAAAAAACCTTACTAATAAAAAATACATGGTGAGTTGAGAGAGACCTAAAAGGCATGACAAACTGAGATTGAAACTGAAGCACTGAATTGATAAAAACAAAATAAAATTTTTTAAAACTTATTAATAAAAATTTATATCATACAGCCTAAATGTCATCTAAAATTAATGTTTATTTGCAACATATTATAGCAAACTATTACATGATCAAAAACAAATTGATTTTAGCAAAAAAAAAAAAAAAAAAAAAAAAAAAATCTCAGTTTTGAATGTCTGGGGTCGCCAGAAATTTGTGATGTTAAAATGGGGTAACGAGCCAAAAAAGGTTGGGAACCACTGGTCTATGCAAAATTTTCTGACGTATGAATCAAGGTTATAATAGTTTTGGATTTTTCATTATAGAGTATTTTTATTTAGTTTTGACTTTTTTTTCTCTACTTCAGTTAGTTTTAATTCGTTTTTAAAGCAGGTTTGATAGTTTTTATTAGTTTTCATTTTTTTCTAAATGCTTAGTTTTAGTTTAATCGTCTCTTTTCTCTTCTTCTCTGTCATCGTATTCAAATAAATCCCAGACAGGACTCTGCTGCTTTCTCCCAACTTTAGTCTCCATGTTTCCAGGTAGAGTGGGGACCAGAAGACGACTGGAAACCACAAGTGAACACAAGTGACGGACCGTCAAGTGTCATGTGGTGGCTGGCACTAGCTAAAATTGCTAGAGCGAAAAAAAAAAACGCTTTCAAATCAGTCCGATGTTGACGAAAACGAAGGGAATTTTATCCATAATTTTTATAAGTTTTAGTTAGTTTTATAAGCACATAATACAGTTTCAGTTAGTAATCATTTTTTTCTTTTAATTATAGTTTTTATTTATTTCAGGTAACGAAAATGTTTTTTCAATTCTAGTTTTTGTCATTTCGTTAGTTTTCGTTAACGATAATAACCTTGACATGGACGCTCACATCCATGGGACCCACCGACATGAACACTTACACAAAACAAATGCAGATGTATATGCCAAAAAACACACATTTTAGGAATCTATTTTCGCTCCTAACGGCACACACACAAACAGCAAAATGAGGGCGATGAGAAACTCCGGTAGCAGTTCGGCCGGGCTGGTGTCAGCGCTGAGCAAACAGAGGCTAGTTGTTGACGCGGCAGATATATGAGTGTTATTTTTCCTCTGTGAGTGAGTGTGTATGTATGTTCCTGCTGGGACTCCCCTTGGCTAAACCAAGCCTCCTACACCTTCACTTCCTCACAACTCCATCTCTCTCTCTCTCTCTCTCTCGCTCTCTCTCTCTTCGTGGAAGGATTGATGAGCGCTCTGACTTTGCTCCATCCTCCCTGACTTTCTCACGGAACAGGAGAAGAGGAAGAATGAAGAAAGCAGAGTCTGTCAGCCATCATTCATTCCTCTTCACCTTGGGAGTGTGAAAAAAAATCCCCTGAAACTGGCAGTGACAAATACAGCAATAAAGTTACATGGGCCGGCAGAACACGCAAACCCTGCTCATGCTGTGGGAAACAGAAATGACATCCCCTGTGCAGGTATTTACATATCTGGATACGTACTGTGAAGATCTACAGTGGCTCACTCACACTTACTGCCAACATCTAAATATGTGAAAGGTTGTATTTGATTTGGCTTTGATTGTCTCAGTTCAGCATAAAGAGGCCATGAACTTCTATGTGTTTCAGAACTGAATGGAACTGAACTGCCATCAATTAGGTTACAGATTATTTTGGAACCAAAGACGCTAATAAAAATGTCCAGATTTGTAACTACTGTTTATGAAACCATGGGGCGTAAAAGTTCAATACATGTCAACCAAGTAATGAGCGGCCAATATCAATTTCATCTTTCTCTGTTTGATATGGAAAAAGTCTTCGAGCACAAAGCAAAAACACAGGAAACGAAGGGTAGCTGTTATCTGAGATAAATCTAAAGTGGAGGATTTATTTTGTTTCCTGACTTTCATACATAATTCATCTTGTGTATGTGGAAGAAATAAAGAATTCAAAATAAAACCTTGTGCAGCAGTTAATAGCACTGTTTGGACTGGATTAGTTTTACATGGGCACGTGGGGTAATGCCACTTTACCACAGGATGTCAGAAATATTAATGGCCAATTCGCACGGGATAAGAAATATCAGTAAAACTACCATAAATGGGAGGGGTAAATCCATTCACACACCACCGTCCCCTCCTGTTGTCATGTGCATATGACGTTGCTTCCTGTTATCACTGCCCAAGAATATTAATACTGACCATCAACCGGATGATTAAGCTACTTTATGATAATAATAATTAGGTCTGTAACGGTACACAAAATTTTCGGTTCGGTACATTTTCGGTTTTGAAAGCCACGGTTCGTTTTTTTTTTTTTTTTCTCGGTTCGGTACGGGAAGAAAGAAAACCCCTCAAAATGTCTTTAATACATTTATGAATTTTTGAACATTTTTCTCCCCAATTTTTGGACACAGTAGAATATAGAAAAACAGGAATAATATAATTCTGCTGCTATTAATCAAATAGAAAATAAAATAAATTATTAATATTACTAAATGTATTTTAAATATTAGTATTGCACTTTTCCCTGAAAGGTAATTTTGAACAAACAACAAAAATCTAATCCCAGTTCTGTCAGTTCACATTCTGCAGAAAAATAACAACAAAAAAATTCCACATGAAGTGCAACATTAACAAGAGAGCAAACTAGTATTCTGTTTAAACAAACTGAAGAGAAACATTAACAACAAACTTAACCAAATTATTTATTTTAGGACAGAGAACAAACTGTTTAGGTCACTTTGTGTACGTGTGTGTGTGTGCGTGTGTGTGTGTGCGTGTGTGTGTGCAGGGTGTGATTTGTCGGGGGGATGGTTTGTTTGTTTGTTTGTTTGTTTTTTTGGTCGGAGCCGGGGGTGGGGGGGTGTGGTCCATAACTAACGTAACTAACGCTAGCGTGAAACGAAAGTGAAATTTATATACATTCAATGTCCAACTCCGGGTTCTATTCCTCTGTTATACAGCGTGAGAAAGAGAGAGAGACAGACAGACAGACAGACAGACAGACAGACAGAGCTAGTGTAAGTGTTTTAGAACTACCGTAGTTCCTAGGGGCCAAACAACGTCCGTCTAATCAGCGTCTCTTTCCTCGTTGTTGTCTGTCACCAGGACCTGAACTGGTCCAAACTGGACTGGACTGATGGTGGAGGGTCTTCAGTCTCTTCCTTCCAGGTTCACATCATATTTGTTTTTTTGTTTTTTTTTAACCTTATATCAGCTGCTATTTCGTATCTCAGGTCAATGGGTCCCTCAATATGTCCATGTGGAACTTGCGTGGATTTAAAGTTCTGCATCAAACAACGTCTTTCATCCCTTTTTCTTTTTCTCATCATACTGTGCTGTTTCAGTACAGCTGTGTACCGAACCGAACAGGTGTGAACTGAAACGGTTCGGTTCAGTACGTGTACCATTACAGGCCTAAACATAATAATAATAATGATGGATTAGATTTCTATAGTGCTTTTCAAGGCAAACAAAGCGCTTTACATTACTGATCCATTCTTCATTCGCTTTCACATTCACACTCTGGTGGTGGTAAACTACATTTGTTTCCACAGTTGCCCTGGGGCAGTGCTGATGGAAGCGTGGCTGACAATTCCCGCCAAATGGCCCCTCCGACCACCACCAAACATTCATACGCATTCATACACCAGTGTGAGTGACACTGGAGGTAAGGTGGGTGAAGCGTCTTGCCCAAGGACACGACGGCACATGCCTTTATTAGCCACATAGCCCTGCTACGTTGCTTAGCTTACCTACACCAATCAGAAGTCCCGTGCATCTAACAAGTGCATTTGACCTTCTTTTGCTTCTGAATCGTGTCGGTCGTATGCTAGTTCCGCCAGTACACGAGGTTTCACATGCACTTGTCTGACTGCCTACTGGAAAACTGAGTGTACAGGATATGACGGAATATCTACACACATATTAACTACTGGTCTATTCACATGGGATTAGTGTTACCTGGGGTCATTTTCCCAGACCCTTTTACAGAAGGTAGAAGTTGCAGTAATCTTTACTGATATTGTGCGGTAATGATTACTGACACTGCACATTCGGACGGGACTAAAATCTCTGGCAATTATTAGTTTACCCCACACGTGTAAAACTAAATCTGTCCAAATAGGGCTACTGACACCAAAAGCATTTCTGAGAAATATCTGCTCGGTGCATGTTTGTATCTTTGTTTGGTTGTGGCATCAAGGCATTTTTAGTGTTTTTAGGGTTAACTTCACATGCCTCAAATTATGTATAAAGATTAGGGAAAGATTCAGTTGTTAAAAAAATCAATCAATCAATCAACCAATCAATCAGTCAGTCAGTCAGTCAGTAAATAAATAAATAAATAAAATTGAAATCCAAAATTAAAATTAATCAAACAAATTCTTGGCCTGACTTAACCAGGGTGGATTTTTTTCACCTTAACATAGGGTCATGTCACTAAAGTCAGTGTACGATGTCAGAGTCAAACATTCAACTTTGAAAATACTCCAAAAGGTTGTATCAGACACACATAATTACAATCTTAATTTACTAATTTGCTCGCATATCTGATAACACCTGCCACAGCTGAAAATATTTTGCTCAAGGGACAAATGCTTTAAATATTACAATCAAAGTCAAAAAAAAAAAAAAAAAAATGCTTGTAATTGCTTCCCTGTTCTGTACCCCCTTTTAAAAAGGGTATAGCACATAAAGTATTTTTGATGATGATAATAACAGAGAGGGACAACTGTGAAATACAAGCCATTAAGTTGCAGAGAGAAAGGTTTTAAAGTTGCTTTGATGGTGGTGGGGTTAGGGGTGGGGTGGGGGGTTTGACTGTTCAAAAATGTGTGATGTTTTTATTGGCTGGAGCTTTTATTTACACCCATGTAGTGAGAGGTCACCATTAAAGATACAATTAAACAGGGACCTTGTGACCTTCTGCATTTCATGAGGATTTCATGGGGAGTTCATTGTCATTGAATGTGATGACTCTGTGATGAATCGAGAGTATGGTGAAACATGTCCCTAAGAATGTTGACAGATTCACAAGGTCTATGTTTGTCAGTGGTTAGAGCACAGAAAATATGGGATTCACAAAGCAATTTCAGGTCAGTCAGAGGCATCCATGATGCTTGCGTCATAACATATTCATGCAGCTCACACATTTACCAGCAGTTATGGACAGTGTTTTGTGAGAAAGACTGTGACCTTTGAACTTTAGCGATCAGATTCTTTTCAGTTCATCCTTTCATCCATGTAAACGTTTGCACCACATTTTAAGACCTTGTTTTGTTCATGAGACATTACATTTTAAACATAATGGGGACTGACTGACTGAGGGACAAACCACCGTACATGCATGGTGAATGCATTTGAAAAAAATAGCAGAATTCTCCAGAATCAACACATTCATTGCTGCAACAGCATGTTAATGGAATAACAATACAGACATATTATTATGATTATGATTATTATTATTTATTGCAACATACACTTTGGCGTTGCTTTATTTTTTTAGTTTGTGTTATTTTTTTTAATAATATTTGCTTCTTCTATATTTATACTGAATTTTATGTTTTCTTATTGTGAAAACAAACAGTTGTCAATGTCCGTTCCATTGTTAGTAGACTATTCTTGGTGAAAGTTGTTTATCAAAAGTCTGGAGTTTTTAAAAGAGTGGAGGCATGCTCTGGTGATGCCAGTGCACAAACATCCACACGTACATGCCACTTTGTACCATTTTCTGTGAGCAAACACACATTTAATTGTATGATCAGTAAATTTAACACGGCAAAGGCTTCATTTGTATTAAGAAATGATAAAGCTGCTTTCATAGAGTCAAGTCAGAATTGTCAGAAAAGTAAATACAACAAAACTACGCACACAGTGAGGTTTCTTGAGGAGATATGGGTGTTTCAGGTGAGTATTGCTAAGGAAGATGAAAGCAAACACACTGACACAAGCAGAAAAATAAAACCTTACTGACCTGTACGGATCCGTTTGAGAGCAGGTGGACAACATAGAAAAGAAACAGAGAGAACAGAGCAGTTAGAAGACAGTTGGCTCAACACATCTTACACACATTGCACTAACACAAGAAGAGTGTAGTACACAAATCATGTTCTAATTGGTAGTGCACTCCAGGCGGTGACAGTTTCACTCTGTGGGGAGTCAGTAAGCCACTGTGTGTGTGTGTCAAGTGTCAAAGACCTCCTTAGCACCTCATCACCTTTGACCTCTCGGAGGCTTTCATGCTGTGAATAACATTAACATTGTATTGTGCGACCACAGAAACCTGAAATTAGAGCGTGATAGAGTATGTGGACTTGGCCCTACAACGTTTAAGTCGGTATTCATAAGATGATGCCGTGTGCTTTGTAGCCATCTGTCACTCTGATGCAGTTTACTTGTTAAACAATCTCACATGCACCAAGTTAGTTAACTCAGACCATTAGCACAAACGCTTAAAAATCACCTGAATACGGAATTCAGCTCTGAATAAACTACAATACAAATCTCATCTCAAAGATCATTTTATTCTCAATAAAGAGATGTTTGTCTGGTTTTTATTGTAGCTGTATTTTGCTTGAACCACAACAGGAGGACACAAGAATATTTAACCATCACGTTATTACAAGTACCCCATAAAGTAGTACCTTTCCTAGAGGCTCAGTGGTAATCATCAGATTTTTAGTTTATATTGTCTGATACAAACCATGGAAGCATTTCTTCAACTGGCACAGCAGGCAAAAAAGACATGAAACGTCACAGATAATCTGACATTGTTTGGGTTAGGTGCAGTAAGGGTTAGACATGTAAAGGAGATTAGCATAGTTTAGGTCAGTGGATGAGGGCTACTGGAGACATGATAGGAACTGAGATCAGACTGTCACTTGTCCTATTCATTACATTTGTATGCCTCAGAGTGATTCAGCTCCTTTTATCAACACTGTTTTCCTGAGAATTTGGAAAATAACTGCTCTGGAAACTTGCAACAAGGAGACATGGCAGATTTGAAGAAGTGGTGCCAAACATGACATTAAGAAAGATGACAACAGCTGTGATTTCTGTAAAATGACTGTAGTACGGACGGAAACACCAGCTACAGTATATGCTCCGACATGTTTCATTGTAACATGGGCTTCAGATCCATGTTACCGACTGATGCTGTATAAATATTTGTGTGTTTTTTGTTTCTACAAAGTGTTCAAACTAAGAGTTAGTCAAAAGGATGCCTTGATGATGCAAACCTCTGGACTTTTTCCACTGACCTGGAACCAATAGGAGAATTATAAAGAACTGAACTAGAATTGATATATACTCTCTAACTCATTTACTCTCAAACTCATGTTCTTTCAGGTTCCACATTCAGCCCGATTTGATCTCCAGTGGGCCGGACCAGTAAAATAATAACAGAATAACCTAGAAATAATGACAACTCCAAATTTTTGTCTTTGTTTTAGTGTAAAAAACTCCCATTAAATTATGAAAATACTTACTTTTATAAACTATCCAAATAAAAAAAGATGTGAATAACCTCAAAAAATTGAAATTTCTTAAGAAAAATAAATGCAATTTTAATAACATTCTGCCTCAACTTATCTTTTATACATGTGCATTATGGATCAGATCTACAAAGACACTAAACACTGAGGAACAGGCAGAAAATTGTTAAAGTTGTGCTTAATTTTCTTTAGACATTTCAGGTTGATCATACTTGTTCAGGTTGTTCACATTTTATTGTTACAGGATAGTTTGTAAATGTAAGTATTTTTCATTTGAAAATTTGAAGTTGTCATTATTTATAGGAATAATGTAATATTTTTCTACATCAAACCAAGAAGAAAATATATAGTCGTTATTTTTTTATAGGTTTTTATGCTGTTATTATTTGACTGTAGGTCATATTGGTTTGTATGTGGAACCTGAACTAAAATGAGTGCCATAGCCTTGACTGTGGAATTTTTGCACTTTGCAAATTCATCCCAGAGGCCGCATTGGAACCTTTAGTGGGCCCCGGGCCGCATGTTTGAGACCCCTGATATATACTGTATATGACATTCAGATCAATAAAGTACAACTGCAGATGTAGTAAATATCAGCTATGGAACACTTAACATATACTATCATATCTCATGTTTTGTGAATTTATTCTAGCTTCTTGGTTTTGAAGACTGACTGGTGATAATGCTCCATAAAAGTTATGCTGATCACCCAACAACTTCATACCAGCTCTTAGAACAGCTGTTCTGTTTGGTCCACTGATACTCATCCTTGAAATAACTCCTCTTAAGTCAATCAGACTAGATGTGAAATGTCCACTAAAGAAAAAGAGGACACATTTATGGCGCCAGTCCAAGTATATCCCAGCACTAGTTAAAACTCCACTCCTGTGTTTTTTATAGATGTGTCAAAGAGGTGTCAATTATACAGGCTTGCCAAAGCATGGGCTGAAGGTATTAGGAAAAAGAGTTATAGGTCCCAGTTGTGCCAGTGTGTGCAAAGAAGGGAACTGTCTTCCACTGGGTGAGACTTTCCCTCCAGAGCAGCCAGACCACCTAGCACTGGGAGTCTGGTGACAAGAGCTTTGATTATTATGCCTGCACTCCCTGCCAGGGCTAAATTTAAGTGTTCCCATAAAGTCCAGAA
The DNA here is from genome assembly GCF_902148855.1 of Sphaeramia orbicularis. Taxonomy (NCBI): domain Eukaryota; kingdom Metazoa; phylum Chordata; class Actinopteri; order Kurtiformes; family Apogonidae; genus Sphaeramia; species Sphaeramia orbicularis. The sequence goes on along the minus strand of NC_043969.1, from coordinate 1,738,706 downwards.
AGAAATAAGACTTGGGAATGGCCTGGCCTGTGTCTGTGTGAGAGAGGGGAGAACTCTGAGAGAGAGAGAGAGAGAGAGAGTGTGTGTGTGTGTGTGTGTGTGTGTGTGTGTGTGTGTGTGTGTGTGTGTGTGTTTAGGGTCTCTTCTGGTCAGTGTTGTCGCACAGTCCGGGGGATAATAATAGGATGTGCTACAACTAACTGAGACTAAAGCCGGACTTCCCACGTCTCCCACTTGCTGGTGGCACTTGTGTTATTCTCTAAACACCCGCTGGACCCAGTGTCCCCCTCCTTTCTGTCCTTATGCAACGCAGCCCTCGTGCTCACATCTCCTGCTTTATCTCTCCATTTCATCACCTCCCTCGAGCATAAAGACACAAACTGGAACAAAGAGAAAAAGACACTTTGGGCAACCCCACATCTCCCAAGGAAATGTGGATCCCTTGTTTATCTTTGATTAAAAATAACTTTGGGAAGAGGTCGATCAATACGTTCCCTGTGACAAGAGGGATAAAAAAAGGAGGCTGAGAAGGAGGAGGAGGAGGAGGAGAAGCGAGCGGAAGGAAAAAAAAGCGTGAGAAGTTTGACAACATTTTGTAAATGTGTGTCCGTGTGTGTGTGATGGGTCGCTCCGAGTCATTCCCATGGCCTCATACAGTAGCCCTGACACTGTTACCCACTGCTCTGATGTTTTAACACTAACAAAATGGCTGACATGCTCACATAATGGGATAGTAAAGGCCTAAGAGGCGACGCTGGGAGTCATGTATTCTATATAAAGGCCTTCAGAGGACGGGAGCACAGCGAGGTCACTCCAGCCCTGTGCTTTCCTTGGCTCCCACCTCTCCTTTCAAAGGATCTGCTTATGGTTTCTGTCAGAGATGCACGTCCATTTTTCAGCCCATTAACAACTATCATTACCAGCCCAACTGGAGGCTATAATTGGGCGAGCCATGGAAAAGAGTTGTCAAAACACAATTAAACTCCAAACTATGGTGAGAGTGAACAGAGAGAAAGTGCTGGATGGCCATAACATCATATTGCTGGGTTTCCTTGCCCAAAAATAGGAAAGAAAAACATGAAAACCATTATTTTACACTGGAAGGTTTCGGAGGGGGATTATATAGACGGGTGATCTGAGCTGCCCAAACGATAGGGCTACTGAAAACATAACAAATAATCACTCTCTGTGTCAGCAATGAAGAATGGACACATTAAAAGCTCTAACCCGTGGATCACAAGCCAAAGTTTTGTGAGAGTCTTGATTTAGAACACTTCCAATACAGTCAAGTGACCATAAAGTGGCTAATAAGACAACTTATTATAGCAGAATAAAGAGCTGTGTGATGATTAAGCTGCTTATTTTATATGTCAGGAGCTGAAAGTTATTTTTACAAAAAGCTCCATCAACCCCTTCACAGAAACTCTGAAACTGGGGAAAGACTAGTGTGATGTATTAAACCTACATTTTAGTTTAATTACTAATGTGTAGCTAATGAACACTCTGAAGCATTTGATAGACAGCATTAGCAGAGCTGAAGCATTTTATTTCTTCATTTTTATTCAAAGGACTTCAGTATATTCTTCTTCAGTGTTATCAGTAGAAGAGTGTATACTGTTGTGATGCAGATTTTCAAAAACACTGTATACATTTTAAATAAATAATTGACCTGCAGATTCATGTATTCATGCAGTTTGTGTTTCGTTTAAACCCTCGACATCTCACAGTGCTGTAATGTATCCTCAGTCATTTGACTCAGATTCAAAGTATTTCAAGGATGCAATGTTTTTCTCACATTGTAATATACGGTCTTTTTTATAGTTTTGCAATATCTCACAGTCTATTAATTAATAAACCAGTGTTTTGTGGTTCATAATGTATTGCTCAATTCTTCCCAAACCAGTTTTATAATTAGTAAAGGTTGGATCTGAGTGCGGCACAAAGTTTAGCCAAATGTTTAGACATTTGTCAAAACAACAACAAATTATTTTCATTGTCAATTAATCTGTTGATTATTTTCTCAGGTTAGTTTTTTTTTTTGGTCAGTGAAATGGCTTCCAAAACCCAGGATAACATCCCCAAAGGTCTTGTTTGGTCAACCACCCAAATGCATTGAATCAGTGTTCAGACAGGAGGAAAGAAATCTGAAATGATTACAAATTGAGAAATTCCCTGAAATTAGGCAACTTTGACATTTGGGTCAAATTGCCCCTACCCTAAAATAATTGATAGCAGTTCTAGTAGATATATTAAAATGTCAACAACTGATTTATTAACTGTGGCAGCTCTAAATTCATGCATTAATTCCCATCACCTGCTGTCAGTGTTGAAAGAATGTGAATGACACATTCACAGAAACAAGTCAACATGCCACCAGACACCACCAAAATGTTATTGTATGGACTGCTGTGATGAACGCATGCATGTAAGGCCTGTGTATAGTTCTTATTGGCTGTAAAACCCATTAGGTCCTGAACCACAAACTAACTTTACTTTATGTGCCCACAAATGTGTTATGTTTAATGCATTCCAAAGCATATTTTGCATAGTGATGTAATGGATAGTCATTTATTTTGCTGCTGTAAATGCTTTCTTAACCTGCTTTGGGTATAGCCTCAGTGATTGCTGTGTTTCCCAGAGTGGCTGTCAGCAACTTGTTCCTTTCAATCAAACTACAAGTGAGGGCATATAAATATACTGTAGCCAGTTAAAGTCAGTCATGAACATCAGGAAATGTGTGTGACTGTGGCTTCAGCCCTTAATCAAAACACAACATGTCTTGTGGCTGCTCTGTGGGCTACTGACAGCAGAGGAACGGGTACATCTCCCTTGTCTGCATGTGTTTCTCCCTTGATGACTAAATAAAATGTGCATCCACAAAATAATGGAGGCTTATTGATTCAGAGCCACCTGACATTTACAAATGATGTTCTGTTCTTAAAATGAAACTGCACAGCAGATATGTCTATATTAGCTTTAATAGTACAATAGTAGGAAAATGTCTTCTGCCCTTTAAACTGAAAGCTCAGGGCAGTGTCCGCTGACCAATCCAGCGCTAGGACAGTGTCCACTAAACTTTACAGTGCTGGTGGAGTGTGTCGGGTGACATAAAGCAGAGGGGGCTGTATAGTGGAAGGGAGTTGCAGGCCTCTCTGCCTCTGTAATCTGGCCTGATTTATAGAGGCTAGCCCTGCTTCTCCCCTTCCACCTCCACACTGACACACTGGGCCTCCTCCACTGGAGACAGCCTGGCGTCCACACACACACACACACACACACACACACATATGCATACACACACACATGATCACATGGAGACAGCCACGCTCACAGACATAGGAACGTACCCAAGCAGGATCGTCTCAGTTGCACAATAGTGCACGCAACCAAACCACATGGGCCCTTTGCTTAACCAAATGAACACCAGATCCAGAAACAAAAAGCATTTTAGTGTCTGCGTGCTGTCAGAAAGAGCAGAATACATCTACACCAAGAATCAAATTACCTTAATGTAATAGAAGACACTGTTTGATTAATTCCTTTTGCAGATGAATCAAACCAATTTTTGCCAAACTACAAAAGAGCTTTTTCTTGTTGATGCATGACCAGTATTATTCCTACTGATGAATAGACGTAGACTTCTGGCTGAATTATACATACGAATTGTGCCTTAAAGCCTGAATCCAACTACCTGTCAGGACGCAAATACAAAATGGAAACCTAACTGAACTCGACATGTCAACATTTAAACCATCAACAATCAAAGTATGAAAGAAAACTAAAGGCCACTTCACTCTTTTTCCAAGTGCGTTATTTCAGCTTATATCCATTTGGTTTGATAACGCGCCAGTTCTTCAGTAGTATTTCCAGTATTTAGAGTGCCTTGACTGGTGGAAAAGCATAATTTAAATTGTTTACAGAATGTTGTCAGAAGCAAAGGGCAAAACCTCGACATGGTAGAAAACAAATTAAAGCCCTGCAATAAAGGATAAAAGATAAAAGATAGACACAATGGAGACACAATATTCACGCGCATTAGGCTAGCAGACGACAACACCTTAGTGTGTGCGTATGTGTGTGTGTGTATACTATGAATCACAGTGTATGGACAGGTGTTTACAGTGGAGCCGGGTTATCTGTCTCCATTACACCACCACGGCTCAGCCTCCCAAGGCCATTATCTACTCAGACCTGCCTAAACACACATACCCAGAGACAGGAAGCCCCACACGCTAAAGGCAAGACCCTTTATACAAGGCCACAGCACGAGCATGTTTTCTGGGGTCTGGCTTTTCAAAGGTTTTGATGCAATCATGCACCCAAACAGTGAAGACCCTCAAAAAGGACCATTTCACTCAGAGTTTTACTTTGATCATCTCTAACATCAACACACATTCACATACAGCTGTTCATCATAACTTTCAAAGTGTCTCTTTCCCGTTCACTTAGTCCTAACTAATACTGACTGTTGTTGTTGTTGTGACTAATGTTTTGAAGCGGAGCCACATTCTGACCCAAGGTCAATTAAACATCCTCTTACAGTGGTCAGATGGTGTGATCAAGCCCAGTGTGCTAGCCCCTTATCACTTCTTATAAACAATGTTGTACTGAGTTCTGTTAATCTTGTGTGATACATGCACTGAGTAAGATCAGATAGTACACATGTGTGCCTAAGTCACATCAGGAACCAAATAACACACATTCAGAGTTTGTTTCCACATTAGCCGTCAGACGTTAGTCATGCCATCCATTTTTGACACATGCATCATGTTGTTTACTGAGCAAACAAAAAAAACAAACAAAAAAAACCACAACTCCTTTGGTCTCTGACAAGAGTTGTGACCAGGGATGGGCGAAAAATAAGTAAACTGACTTTTTTCTTCTAATGACATTGTATACTTTATATCATGCAGGTATCTACATAAAGTTTTTTCTTTACAGCAAAAATTCAGTGGAACATGAATTCCATCAGTTTTCAATAATATTTTATAATAATACTTTACATACAGTTGTTACATAAACATGAAAGAAGCCTTTTATTTGTATTTGCACATTACGTGTATATATTCATTACAGAAGCTATATCCTAATCACTTTGAATGTGGCTGTATTTTTTTTTTTTCTTTCTTTTTTGTTTTAAAGTTACTTACTGGTGTCAGATCAATATAAAAACCAACTTTCAGAGCGTGTGACTGGACAGACAGGATGACACACTGGTCCCTGACATTTTCACCTCATTTTTCTTGGGTGACAAACTCATCTGCTCATAAGGGGTTAGAGACAATACGGGACCAAAGAATCCACAAGCACACTACTTATACAAGTATACATAAGATAGCTGTAATATTTTGACATAATCTTGTTCATAGAAAAGTTAATTTGCTATTTAAAAATGGGCAAAACTAAAGTTTAGCACAAATTTCTGTTAATTTTCAATGATAAGATTAAGTTTTATTGTGAGCGTTAATGTGAAGAAAAGTGCTTTTTTTGTCTGAAAATGGCTGTAAAGGCATGCTAAGTTCAACTGTGAAAATAAAAAATGTGCTTTTGCCACATGCGATGGCTGGATGGGTCATGGGTATTATCCAAACTGTCACGCTGCTCTGGTCTTCAACATGTTTTTGCGCTTTATCCATTTGACTTTTCAAGCAGCAATTGTGTGATAAAGATATAGAGCCTGTAGGCAGTGCCGAATAAATCATTTTTCAAAATCCTCATTGGCATGCTGCCATTATTGGAAGTGTCATGTATTTATGTTTGCACCTATGGATACTGTATCACCAAATGTCCAGGTGGTGAATATGACATGATATGATGTATTCTTATGGAGTGTAAAGCTTCTCAATTGCTTATATTGTTCATATCTTGCTTTTTTTGCTCATTTTGTACATGTTGTTGCTTTTACTGAGTGCTGCTTTTTTGGTATCCGTTATGCTGCCATTAAATTTAAAACTCCACCAATAAATGATTATCTTATCTTCTCAGTTATCCTATCTTATCACTTATCTAAAAGATGCCAAAAGGGGCCAACTCTGTAAAAGTCAAAGCCTCTAAAAATAGACGTTTGGGCATTTAAGTGGCTGGAGAGCTTGTGAATATCCCTTTAAAGAACTATTTATGGGTCGTTTCAACACTAAAATATGCATCAGTCTTGAAAAAGTCATATTGTTTGAGTCCCTGGCTGTGTGGTAAGTGTGTGGGTGTGTAAACATTGTGGTAACCCCCAGGCCAGGTACTGTCTGGTCTGGTATATGAGGTGGTACCGCCAGTCTCCCACTGCCTTTTAATTATGAGTGGGGGGGTTGGAGGGGGGGTACAATTTTAATGAAAATGGGCCACATCATAAAAGCAGACTTGACCAGGTTCATCCACAGTTCAGACCCAAGGACAGTAAACACGCAGATAATAAAGACCGTACCATTCACAAATGCAAACACACCAGATAAGATTAGATTCCATGAAACTGAAGTGAACTGAGTGGGGAAAGTGGGCAAGTGTATCATCAAATAGTAGGACAAACTGAAGAAATACACAATGACACAGATAGAAAACAAACAAAACACTAATAAAAGGAGTTAATGCGAGGAGAACATTCTAGAAGATCTATAACTGAACTGAAGAGTAGAACTGACGGAACAGTTAGGCCCGGAACAGAGCACTTGTGAATCTACACTGTAAAAAAAATCTGTAATTTAACAGAATTTTCACTGTTTATTTTACAGATTTTTCCTGTATTTTTAAGATACAGGATAATATCAATGAAATGACAAAAATAGACTGTGATTTTACATGTCAAATGTAAAAATAACACGAAAAAAGTGTGTGAATAAAAATAAAATTTGAGTTTTTTTAAAATAAATTTTTTTCTTTTTTCACAGAAAAATACAGTTAAAATACATTCGCAAATGTATCATAATTTCACAAATATTTCTTTTGCATTTATGAGATTAAACTGTTAATTTAAAGTTTGATACGGTAAAAAAAAATATTAAAACCTGATAAAATTACTGACAATTAACTGTAAAAGAAGTATTTGTCCTGTCAGTTTAACCAGACTTGTTTGTTAATTGACAAATATCTTGTGTAATTACAGGAGGTTTCACATCAAAAATGTTGAATAAATGTATTTTTGTGAATGTATAACATGTATAAGCACTGATAAACTGTCCAAATACAGTTTTTATCAGTGGATTGGACAACTATATATACAGGGTGGGGAAGCAAAATGTACAATATTTTGAGGCAGGGATTGAAAGACAGTGTATGACCAATTAGTTTATTGAAAGTCATGAGAATTTATTTGCCACAAGAAAATGTCCATAATAGAAAATGTTTTTATTCTATGTGTCCTCCTTCTTTCTCAATAACTGCCCTCACACGCTTCCTGAAACTTGCGCAAGTGTTCCTCAAATATTGGGGTGACAACTTCTCCCATTCTTCTTTAATAGTATCTTCCAGACTTTCTGGTAATAGTTTTGCTCATAGTCATTCTCTTCTTTCCATTCTAAACAGTCTTTATGGACACTCCAACTATTTTTGAAATCTCCTTTGGTGTGACGAGTGCATTCAGCAAATCACACACTCTTTGACATTTACTTTCCTGATTACTCATATGGGCAAAAGTTTCTGAAAAGGTATGGATAATAGTGTTAGGTATGATTATGACATCAGTATATGTTTGGTTTCATAACAACTGACGTAGTGCCTGCTGAGAAAAAACAACTAAATGTTCATTGTAAATTTTGCTTCCCCACCCTGTATATATACATACATACATATATATATATATATATATATATATATGTGTGTGTGTGTGTGTGTGTGTGTAATTTGATTGTTTTAACACATTTAAATATTCTTTATTAAATATTAAAAGGTAAAAATAAAGAAGCAAAATCTCATGTAAAGTTAGGGTAAAAAACTGTATTTTAATTATGGAAAATTACCGTATTTTTATGAGATGGTTATTTTCCATTATTTAACAGTATTTTTTCGGTACCCCTGCTGCCGGAATAATACTGTTTTTATACAGGGTTTTTTTTTCCTTTTTTTTTTTTTTTTTTTTTTTTTTTATAGTGTACCCCTCTACTTTTAATTTTTATCTGAAAACTTCCCGCCTTTTAAAGGGAGACCCTGTTCACAACACTACCCACAACAGTCTAATCTATCGGCCACTGAGCAGCTCCATCAGACTACTTTGGAGTTGAAAAGCTTGTTCGAGGGCAGCTAAGTTGAGGTAATGAGGAACATCAGATTAATCCTCCTCCTCTGGTCATTTAACAGTCAACTTTCCAGTCTTTAACCTGTTTACAGACCAGGCCTAAAGAGGAATTACAACATGGAAATGCACAAAAAAGTGTGTACACTTCACACAGGATTACTATGATACTCTACTCTACTCTACTGCCTTTTCCTATTCACGATGTAGCTCAGTGATGGAGTCTCCTACTCCCAGGAGTGCCTGTGATATTTTGCCTGTCATGCTTGTTAAAAAAAGGTTGTCTGATCTTGGTGAAGACAAGAGGGTAAGGATGGATGCTCCGTTTAATGATCTCAGCCAATATCTGAAACTGTACCACATTGGCTTTTCAGCTGTCTGTGAGATACTTCCACTGACGCTCTTATCTAGTCAGTTGCCAAATGCCAATTTCTGACTGAAATTGTAGGAAACATAATAGTATCAAATTTTAGCTTGCATGAAGAAAAAGAATACATGAATGTAATCAGCATATACCACTGGTGTGACTGGTGTTTTGCTTGAGATTTTTTTAATGAATTTTCAAAAATTGCTCAGTGATGACAGATAGGAAAATTGTAGATGTTGTGACCTTGCTGTGACCTTGAACTTTGGCCTACTTGGCCCAAAATGTAATGGGTTGGTCCCAGGGCCTAGGCCTATCTGTGGGGAAGATTTGGGAAAGATGGGTGGAAGAGTTTTCTCCTAAAGTTGCTAACAAACAAACAAACATACAAACAAACAAACACACAAAGCAAAGTGATCACAACACCTCCTGGCAGAGGTAAAAAAGCCTTTAGTGCATCTATGACACTGAGTGGCTGAAGCTGTTCTGCTATTTCTGATCCCTCTGCAAGTCATGTATTACCAGTGTTCTAAAATACATGAACGTTTATTCTAACTCTAAACAACGGTGGGAAAAAAAATAAGTTTGATGAGTGCCACACACTAAAGAGTGAGAATATGGCCTCAGCTACAGTACACTTGTGTTTCTCAAGAATATCAAGATGGATGGAAGGAGGCTGGAGATTCATGGGATGAGAAGTGACAGCTAGAGTTCAACCACCAACTAATTTTAACCTCCACCCATGACCATCCCTCCCTTATATTTACAGTGTGATGGGGGAGGAAATTGGTGGGAAGCTGCCCAGAAGCCCCTGACCTGAAGCAGGATGATAGCTGCTGTGTGTGTCTGGAGGGGGTCGGGGGAGAAGGCAGCATCCTGGCAGGACATTAGGGACTTGGTTCCCAGCAGTGCTTGCTGCTCTCCTACTCCGGCTCCATGAGTCTGTCCCTGCTGGGTCACTGCTGCCTTCCTCCGGGGGATTCCCGTTTTTTCCCAAGGCCATGCCCAGCTCACTCCGACTAGCTCCTTGCCAAATGACCCCGAGTTCGACCACTTGCTTTCCTTATCTGTCCTTTCCCAGGGCTGTGGTACTCTGTCCATGTCCCCCATCTCTGTCTGTCACCCTCTCTGATGTGCTGCACTGTAGTTGCTGCTTAAGGATGGACTTAATGAAGGTCTGCTCACTGAAATTACCAACAGTACATTCTGTTGCATTTGATTTACTGTATCACACACAGACTTACTAACAGAGCAAAGACAAAAACATTGGCCATATTATATACCAACAGCAGCAAAAAATGAGAGGAGCATATGTGTGTTTGTTCATGTATATTTAGTATGGTCTGTGTAGCAAACTGCATGATGTGGCAAATGAGCTGTGAAAGCTGTCAGTATTATATGAGGCATACATGTTTGAGTAAATATATTAACAGGGGGCAGACAAGGGGAATTTAAAAACTCACATGCTACACACTGTCCCTATAAGTCCTACAGACACTTTGAATCTAAACACCGTAGGTGTCTGTCACAAACTGTGTATATATCTTTAAGACACCTCCAGACAGTACACACAGTAGATGCATACATAAATAGCATGTACAGTTTCCCAGACAAGGATTAAGCTAAGATTAAAAGAATATTTCAAACATCTCCACTGAAAATAGCCCTTAGTCTAGGTTTAATCCATGATAGGATGTCCAAGACCTTGGTCCTTTATCTTCCATACTGTGCTGAGCAGGGTAAAGATGTGTCCTCTGAATGGGGGGCATTTACATGTCGGTGGCCAGGTTTTTCCTTTAATATGTCACCCATCTGTAGATACATATTAAATTTTTCAAAATACGAATATTTACATTTACATTTATGCATTTGGCAGACGCTTTTTTCCAAAGCCACTTACAGGGGAAAACCAATCAAATCAATCAATCAAATTTTGTTTATATAGCTCCAAATCATAACAAAAGTTATCTCATGACACTTTACATATAGAGTTGGTCCAAACCTGACTCTAAGCCAATTTACGGAGACCCAACAGAATCCTCCAGGAGCAAACACTTGTGACTGGTGACAGTGGTGAGGAAAAGCTACCTTCAACAGCAGAAACCTGGAGCAGACCCAGACTGAGGAGGATGGACGTATAATATAAATACAACAGCTATATACTGCTGTTTCATTTTTCTATTATTGTTGGTGTAACCACGTTTATTACATATATTACATGGGCAGTCATGGTTCAGGAGGTAGAGCCAATAACCAAAGGGTTGGCGGTTCGAATCCCGCTCTGCCCTGGTCATGTGCCGTTGTGGGCAAGACACTTCACCCTCCTTGCCTCCAGTGTCACTCACACTGGTGTATGAATGCATGTGAATGTTCGGTGGTGGTGGGAGGGGCCGTTTGGCACAAACTGGCATCCATGCTTCCGTCAGCCTGCCCCAGGACAGCTGTGGATACGAACGTAGTTTACCACCACCAGAGTGAGAATGTGTGAGTGAATGAATAATGGATCCATAGTGTAAAGCGCTCTGGGTGCCTTGAAAAGTGCTATAGAAATCTAATCCATTATTATTACATTACATTATATTACTTATAGGGTTTTCTCATACCATAAATGGCGTGGGTATATTTTCCCAGATCTACTGCTTACAGTTGGTCCCCAGATGACATCTTGCTGTAACAGTCTCAAGTTAAATGAAAATGAATAAGCAGCAAATAGCATCAAATTCTCTTGGAAGACGGGCCGCTTCTTAGGAACTTCAGCTGTAATACTGAAGTTATTTTAAGTCATTTTAACTGTCACAAGGATCATGTCCACATCATGGCATCCTTTTGTGTCTTCCTCCATTTGTCCCTTTTCTCTTTTGGATTACTGGGCTTCTATCCTGTGCAGGGATGTCAAAGGAGCCTGGACCCAGTGCTGGGACCACCATGTCTTCCTTCTGACTTTGAGGAGCTATGTTGCCCAGTTTTAGTGTAAACTTTCAGAAATCAGCCCCAGCTTTTTAGCTGCTTCTATAATAATAAACAGATCATTAACATTACACCATATTCTTTATACAACGAACAGAAACTATAGGAAGGACCCATGAATACTGCACCAATAGCTGCAATTTGAATTGTAAAACCTATCAGACAAACTTACTGTGTAGAAAACAGATCTGAAGCTGAGTAATCTTTCAACAAACATAGGCTGTGATCTAATTTCAAATACTAGCAAGTTCTGTCATTCAAAGACATCCCCAGGCACAGATTTCCAAGAGAAGACACATCCACTAGTGCGGCCGGAATGTCAGTGTGTATTCTAGTGCACTGTATATTATTACATACATGATATAAACACTGACAAATATCACAACTGGAATTTCAATAACATTATGACTGTCAGCATCAATGTAACATCAGCTGTGGCACGTTGTATCAGATATGTATGTATAAAATATGACCAGTACAACCAACCCCCCCTCCTCAAAACACTACTATGGTTCCGCTCCAGAATGAGAGGATGGGTCACACAGTTGAGAGGTGTCAGGATTTTCGAACAGTGGCACAGTGCTAAGATGGTTAAGTTCCCATGCTCGCTCGTGTTTACCCTGGGCTATTTCTGCGCACTCACATCGTACCCGCTCCTTGTAATTTCTCATGAGCCCCCCCCCCCCCAACCACACTACCACCACCCCCCCCCTCTCATCCCCGTTTTTTCTTTCCCCACTGGAGTCCTGGAGGGTTATGTGAACGGCCAGGGAGGAGGGCTGAGAAAGAGACGAGAGGAGTGTGAAAGAGGAGAGAGATGTTGTGGGGTCATCACTGAGTCATCATATTCCCTGGTAAGGTTGTGTGTATTCGTGTGTGTGTTCAGCTGTTTTTCTAAAAGTGTGCGCAAATGTCTGAGTGGGTGGTGAAGTTTGCACATTCCGGCGAACAAGTGTATTTATGTGTGTGTGGGCATGAGTTTGTACATGCCTGTGTATTTTAAAATGTGTTAATGCCACTTCCTATTTGTAACAGTAATACACACATGATGTTACCACATATTATTATAGACTATTTACTTTCCCACATACTAACTAGCATTGGAGCTGCTCCTTACTCGTCCATCAATCTTGTACTCACAGTTCTCACAAGATATGAACTTGAGCTCATTTGATTTCTTCCTAATTTTCAGAGGGAATTAAGCAAAAAGCTTGTCATACTGCACTGTAAAAAAAAAATCCTGTTGTTTATTATGGAAAAAAACTGGCAGCTGTGGTTTCCAGAACAATACTGTAAAAAAACACATCCAACTGTAAACATATTTTTGGAGTAACATGTAGATTTAACATTTTAAACACGTATATTTAACATTGGATTTAAATGGACTGCACTTTTTTAGTGCATTTTTTCCACCTTCATGGTGTCCAAAGCTCTTTCCAAATCCACCAGGTCCAACTGGGAAAAATTTAGGCTTCAGTGTCTTCCATGGACACTTGGACATATGGACAGTCAGAGCCAGGATTCGAACCACCAACCCTTTGCTTATTGGATGAGCCGCTCTACCAACTCTACCAACCCATTCATTTACAAGTTTAAAATGGTAAATTGTTAAATGTTTACTTTTTTATATGTATAAAAAAGCAAATACGCTGTTATTTCAACATTATGGTCTTTGCAATTTAACAGCACCACATTTTTTTTTCAATTTACAGTTTTATTTTCTAAAAACAATAGAAATACATCATTTCTACATACAAATCTGGTTTTGTTCACATACTCCTCCTGTAAAAACTACAGCTATATTTGATTTAATCACCAACACAAAAATCTTTTCAAATAAACAACTTTGCATTGTATTGTCACAGTTTTTTTATGTTGCAATTTTACAACTTTATGGTGTTAATGATAATAGAAGTTGAACTGAAGAAGTCAGGTGGTTGTATTTATGGTCCTCTAAAAAAATTAAAAGGTTAGGACACCTCTTCAGCACTAGAACACGTCTACCTCTATCCTTTATCTCTGAATAACTGAAATATAAGTCTTAGCACTACACACGTAGTATCAACAAATTAAACCCTTTTCTCGAGGAGACAAATGCAGTCCCCACGTGTATACTGTGTCTGCCCCACAGGCTATTGCATTTCCAAAACTCCATCAATGATAGCACACTACTGTTGGAGTTCAATAATGAAGACCTCACTAAACAAAAATGAAATTCTGCAAATGAAATCCATACAACCAGTGGCTTGAACAGATGTATTTGGCTCCATTGGTTGAACAGAGTAAATATTGGTGTTCAGCATGTGGAGAATTGTGGTCAAAATTATGTAAATAATGAAGTCCAACAGGAGAAGTTCCATAACTCAAAAACCCAAACATGACTGCATCCAGTACTACGAACAGGTCAACACTGTAAACATGGTGAGACACTGCCCTGTAGTTACACTAGTGAAGTCCAAGAAAAGAGTCAAACCTTTAATACTGTGAATCAATGATGCTTCAAGAACTTCAAAACTAAGGTATGAAGGAATGCTGAAAAGCAGAGTGGCAGTCTCAAAGACTGGACAAAAAAAAATATCAAAAACACAAGAACGATTTGGATAAAACAATTTCAGCAACTGCTTTTCTACTATGAAATCCAGATAATGAGATGTTTTTATTTATTGATTTTTTTTTTTTTTTTAACTTACTGGAAAATTTTAAACTTTGGTTTTGTATGAACATGTTACATTTACACTAAGTAAAGTGCATATGCCGTATTATTTAGATTTTGCAGAGGAATAGTGGTATTCCACTTAAAAACAACATATGGTGATCACTATATTTTCCTATGGATTTAGTAATTTGATCTGTATGACACCTTGCCAATCATTGAATCAAATTCTATATAAAAACATTATCACAAATGACGCACCATCTGTTTTCTATCTCAATATATATGAACCGTTTTTTGCCGACAGGGTTGGCTCCTTGTTTTACAGCCTTCCTTAAAATCTCTGCTCGATATCACCCAATCACATCCCTGTCGTCTTTCTCTGTTTCTCAGCCTTTTCTCCTTTCATCTCTTCACCTTCTCCTCCTCTTCGCCCGCCCAAATATCTGTGAGGCCTGGAGTTGCCTCTCAACAGTAACTCAAGCCATAAACAAACTGCCTTACATGCTGTAATCACAAAACCCAAACTGCCAGACATTAAAAAGGGCCACGTTTCATCTCACTACAAAAAAGAAGAAAAAAAATGAGCATGAGGAGGACAAGAAAAAAGGAAGGGAGCTCTCGTGTTTTAGCCTCCTCCTCTTTTCGGATGCAGTGTATAGTATCAGTTCGCTAAAGTGCGACTGGGAGGAGAGATAGATAGCGATGGAAGAGGAGCATATCTTTGAAGAGTTCCACATTGCCCTGTGCTGATCAAAGTGCTCTACAGCCTTTGTGGCTAATTGTGGGGATTATCTGTAAGTGCTTGGAAAAGTCCGGCCTGGTTTTATGGGGTAGATGTCAAAACACACACACACACATAAAGACACACACACATAAAGACACACAGAGTCTCTATGTATGCTAGTTCATCCAATAATCACAGAGGAAATGCACAACAGAATGATTGCTCAAGTATTTGTATACTTGTGGAACGAGACAATGGTACAAAAAAGGACATGAAGCGGTCTGAAAAGTGAAATACTTGTGTTAAAATGGGAAACGATGCCAGAGACATGAAAAACCCGACACTCACACACAGCGGCAGACATATCCTGTCGTGTTGATCCAGTTTCAAGGACAGTGGCGAGACTTGGAGGGTTGGAGTGCCAAACGACTTGTCAGTGTCAGTTGTAAAGCTGCCTCCCCTACAGCCACTTCCCCCTCCGACACACACACACACACACCATACTTATGCACACACACACACACACACACACACACACACACACACACACACACACTGTACTTCTGCACACACTCGCTCGAAGCTGTGGTCAGCTGAGCGGATCCTAAGTGAGGTCAGGAGTAGTTTGGAAACACGCACACGGCTCACAAAGAGACTTTCTTTCTAGGGTTTATGAGTCTTCTCTATAGTTTGCCTGACCACAGACACACACACACACACACGTTCACACACACATTTACACATAGAAAGACGTACAAAAAAACTCACACAAAGCTGATATAGCGGATATGGTTTTGCAAGGGGGAGAAGGGTGTATGGTCGGCGTCAGGTCCAAGCAATTATCCAAGTGTCCAAACCTCTTTCAGGCAGCCACAGCGGAGCCAGACAGAACACACGCACACACACACTCTCACTCACTCACACATAGACACTGAAACAACTCAACCTAGGGATTTGCCCAGGATAATTCCACTTCTATTCACCATGAGAGGTTTTACAAGGTTAGGTCCAAAATCTCTGAGCCACTGCTAACTACAAGCGGACTACCAGCTGGCCCTTGGCCTCCAGTCTGAAAGCTCAAGTACTTGATTCTGGCCTGTTGAATGGCCTTTTGGGCTCGGGGCCCTGAAGACCTTTCCAATAAGACGAGCACAGGAAACAATGGCAAGTGGCTAATCTTGTGTTCATGCAGCCTTTTGTTCAGGAGTGGGGGGCACTTGTTGAGGCGAGGCTCAGGTAAGGCAGTGTGTCAAAGGTTAAGCTGGGAGATTCAGACTTGCACACACAAGTTAATTAAAGTTTGTCTAAGGGGGTGAGAGTGTCTCTTGAGTAGGCCGCTAGTGTCTGAGGGCTCCCCTGAGAAAGGAATGCTGGGGACTTCAAAGTTGGCCGATTGACGGTGAGTCATTTTCAGAAAGTGCAGATTTATAATCAGTTAATGGGTAAGAACATGTATTCTTCTAGAACGGGAGATAAAGGAACGTACGAACATAAATATATTTAAAAAGAGGTTTAAGAATTGTTTCTAAATAGGTATATGGAACATGAGGGATAAAAATAGTATTGTCTCAAAAACCAGATGTGGTTCTTGGAATTAAGAGAGTAATACGAATTTTCATATGTGTGAGTGGATTAAAGTGAGGACAAATGTGAAGTCTAGATGAACTGGGATTGTGGGTGTGAAATTATGGGATGGACCTTATAATGCATTTAAGTCATCCACTCCTTTGGCAAAGTTTTTTTTTTTTTTTTTTTTAAGTACTTTAAGTTTAAAATTATTCAGAAATATTGAATTGAGAGGGTAGATATGTTTTTGTTATTTTTTTAGAATTATTATTCTGGTGTGAATGCTCGATGCTGTACACATTTAAGTTGATGTAAGCAGTGTATTAGTTGAAAAGGATAGGCAAAAAAAATCCGCTTTTGGTTCTAGCCTATTCCTTTTTTGGTTTTTATGTTTATTATTATTACTAAGTACAATGATTGATGTAAAACCAAAAATAAATAAATTAATTCATTCATTCATTCATTCATTCTTCAGAACTTATGGAAGCAGAATCAGTACTGCTGGAAAAACAAGGAACAGTTTAGCTGTTTAAATTCATTCTTGACCTGGAGTCAGGCCAGGCAGTATACATCTGTAACCCACACAAATAAGTGAACCTGCTGTATTTCAATCTGAGCTAACTTGTATTTGCAACTTCTTTTCAAGGGATTAGTAAACACCAAACATGTTAATCCTGTTATACTCAATGGGAGAAAGCTTAAAAAAAACATGATTTACATGATACACAGATCTTTACAAACACTTGTCTAAATTCAAGTAAATATAATGGCAGAACAAACAGCACCCTGAAGTAACCACGGTGGCCAGTGGTGGCTCTCAAAATCTTAAATAGGACGGTAATGGAGTGGCAAGATGACTGTTAGTGTGGCAAGGGTGGATGGTCAGAGGCAACCTCAACATATATGTAAACAGATTCAACAAAAGGGCCACAAAAATGTATTCACTCTATTTATTGTTAAATCATGCCCGGTATCAAAACATTGCTCAAGTCATTTTTATGGAAACCAGCAACAGGAGCCAGCGTCCTCTGAGGCCATAGAACACAGTGGCAGTTTGCTTTTACAAATACAGTTTTAAGACCGACATAAATGTTTGGGCTGGGTAAGGCTCAGTTGTTGCTCTCTTGTAGATTCATGATTATGGCTACCTTCATCTACATTTACAGTTATTTGAGTTTTACTGGATGGCAACCATGAACCTTGCTTATGATATATCAACTCCAGAGACATCAGCATTCTAACTCAATTAATACTAATTGTATGAATTTATATATTTTATTTACATATGATTTAATAGAAGTTGTACCATTAACTATATTATTAAAGGATTTGAGTCAACATGTCAAAAAAAAGCAGAAAAAAAGTGAAGTACCTGTTACTGAAAGTCAATTTTCTCTTCATTTATACTACATCTATTTGAGTAGAAAAAAAGCGAAAATAGTTTCACCACAGTAACAGGACTTTTAGCTGAGTGTAATAAATGGATATTCCTTACCCCTCTCACATTCTGTGTCCAATTTTTAAAAGAATCTTATGATACCATTGTATGTAAGCAAGCATATAAGGACAACTATTTATTATGAATGGGCTACAACATGATCCATTTTTAAAGCTACTTCAGACAACCAGCTGGTTACGTTCATAACTTTGCACACACACACATTGTAAATGGAAATAGTATCATGGCAGTTGTTTAATGGATTAAAAGTCATATTATCTAAAATCTGAACATAATACTTTGAAGAACAAGTATTTTACAACTTGTGCATGTTCTTTCTTCCTTTCACCTGTTTACCAGCATGTGATAGCACTTTCAGCCTTCAGCGTCGACAGAGAGGGTTTCAGTAAAAATGTAGGTTGAGTCACTTGAAAAGAAATAAAAAAAAAAACCTGAACAAAAGAGTGAATGAAGAAACAGACAGCAGACGTGAAGAAGAGGAAGAGAATAACCTCGGGAGGAATATAAAAAGAGAGTACTCTGGAGAAAGGGAGAAAGGGATGGAGAGGAAGGAAGGAGGAAGAGGAGGAGAGAAGATGAGCAGACAGTGTCCTTTATGTATTGGCTGAGTGTCTCCCAGGGCTTTTGTAATGCTTTATACAGATCCACTTTCCAAGGTCGCCGTACAGCTGACAGTCCAGCTGTTTTCATATTCAGTTTCGGCCTCGTTTCTCCCCTTCTGTGTGTTTTTTATCTGTGACTATAGGGCAGATGATTACTGGAGGGGGGGATTACCCACAGAAAAAGACAAAATAAATGAGAAGCTGCCAAGATTTTAATCCTGATTAGGATCGGGGATGGGTGGGTATGTATTCATTCATATCTACACACAAATCTCTCACTTTTATTACGGAGGAAAAACAAAAAATAAAACAAACAAACAAACCCACTATGAACAGGGAAGAATAAAAAGGTGTCAATACTGCGGAGCCCAGTCGTGTCAAAGCCAGATTGGAGACTCCAGGGGTAAGCCTGTAGTGCTAAGAGAGGCTACTAAAAGTGATGTTAGCTTAGCAAGAGTTGCTAACAGACAGCCTGATGGGAAAACTCATTCTAAAGGTGCTTTCATACAGCGTACCTGAGTCCGTACCGTACTTGAATACATTCACACCTTTCCTGCAGATGTTGTGTTCACAAGCACGTACCGCGGCCCGTGCCCGAGTACGAGTGGGTGTTACAGGGCTGAAACAGTAGGTGGCGGTGTGGAAGGAATTCTGCTGCTATCCAACCAACACGGAAGTCAGAAGAAGACAAACCCTTACATCATCAACCGAGCGACTGTTCTATTCACAGGCCATACTTGTCTATCTGTTATCTGTTTGAGGCACAGTGAAGCAGAGTGACCCTCATTGTCCCTGATAAATCACCAAATGGTTCGGTCTATAAGGTGAGCCCGTGCCGTGCGGAGACAACAGGAGCGCCGTCTATGGTCTCATGTTGATTAGCTCACTGCTGTTGTCGGAGTGGTGATTAGGTCACATCCGGTCTTGGGCATGGTTTGCATTCACACGGCAACGCACCGTGCTGGAGTCCGGGCAGTCTGTACCCAGGAGTACCTTCTCAACTGAACTTGGGTACGGTACTCGGGCACGGAACATTTGCATTCACATGGATAAAAGAAATGCCGCGTTTCCACTATGTGGTATCGGCTCGACTCGACTTGGCCTTTTTGCGTTTCCATTACGAAAAAGGACCTGGAATCTGGTACCTGGTACTACTTTTTTGGTACCACCTCCGCCAAGGTTCCAGGACTGGGGACCAGATCCTAAAAGGTGACGTATAAACACTGCAGACCACTGATTGGTCAGAGAGTCGTCTCTGTGACTCGCTGTTTTACAAAAAACAGATGCAGAAGATTACAGTAAATGTATCGGTATGTTAATACATACGATGACAGCCCGCAAAACTACACCATGATTTGTCGAGGAGGTTCAGACGTAAAAATTCTGCATGAGCTTGATGAGAGAACGCGCAACGAGCGAGTTTATCAGCAACTCTGAGCAGACGACACGGAAGTAACGCACCGCATCGCTATGACGACCAGGTACGCATCCTGTAATGGAAACAGTCTCCAGGAATAGGACCTGGTACCCGAGTCGAGTTGAATCGAGCCAGTTCCACGTAGTTGAAAAGCGGCATAAGTGGACTTTGGGGTCAAACGGACTCAGACACAGACTCGGGTACGCTGTGTGAAAACGCCCTAAAACCTATTGAAGAAAGGTGTACTGCCACAGTGTCACTGTGACGATGCCACTTCCAGGTCAAAGTTAGGACACACTGACCTTTCATGCTCTGTCAGTCCAATATTTACTGTAAAATTCTTTACAGTAAAACTCTGTGTTCTGTTGCATTTGTGTATGTCTAGCAACATATGAGCACAGACTTGCTTCAGGGCTGAGATTCACAGAGCAACTCTAGATTAGGCATTAATAAGACGCATTGGCCACAACAGCAACAGTATCATAATAATCTATGATCGTCATCACCATCTTCAGTTACAAGGTCAAGGATTGAGGATGAAAAAAGCACCCCTAAAAAGGCACAAAAAAAGCAGTTGTGCAGTTTATTCATCTTTTATATAGTATATTGTGAGATGAAACAATGCACAGTGGGCTTATAGTCTCCACTGGTACATGTGTAACACACACTCTAAATGCAACTTCCGTGTCCATGTGTGCCATGAACTTCAATATCAATACTTGGCACTGTATTGAAGTAACATTCCCATAGTGATATTTTGCCCTGCTTCTAGTGGCCACTATACCTTAAAAACATATTGTCTCTTCAGTGTCCTGTAGAAACATCCGTCTCCTTCATACATTTGTTCAGTGTTGATTTGTGAGCAGTGCAAGCCAAACAGTGCTCAGCAGAAAAATGCTGACATCAGTAAAAGAGAAAAGATAAAGATATACTTACATGTCCTGATCTGTGCCTCTCGTAGAAAGAAAGCCTATAGATTTGTCTTTGCTGTCAAAATGTCACGTCCATGTGGCATGGATAACACAGGAGTGACCCCATGGTGACCCCTCCTACCATCTGCTTTGACTGGGTTACGCCAGCCATTCAGTTCTCCTCCCTACACGGTTACTGACCCATTCCACATGCCAAAAACAAGACAGATGCCCCTGATACCACAACTTCAACTCTACCCCCGCCCCCCCACCCCCTGACAGCATTTCAGCGCCTCTCCCAATCATCCAGATCAGACACCCTGAGCTCCTCCATCTTCCTCCTTTTCCAGGACCACGAGGCTACAGTCACTCGGTGAGGAGACATATGCTATGTGATGACGGCGGGGATATATTAGTGTGACACACAGGTGGGGTTTACATGTTCTGGGCATGTTCATGTGAATGTACGCACACATGCAAATGCTTTATAGTACCTTAAGTATGAAAGACCATGAAGCACTTTAAGTACATTAATCAAAGAACAAGTAACATACACAAAACGGAATGAAAGAGCTTCAAACAGACAGACATAAAGTCATGCACGCATGCCCGCTCGGTGCATACAGTCCCAAACACACACACACACACACACACACACACACACACACACACACTGAGGAGGCTGTGGTCCATCCTCTGACCGGTCGGTGACCTGACAGCCCAGCAGCTGCTAGCTGTTTGATGTTTCACTCTGAGTATCACATTTCATTTCCAGACTCTTCAGCCAATAAGAGAAAAACAGAGAGACAGAAGGAGGCTCTTCTTCCTCTTCTTACCCTTTGCCACAGCTCCAACGACCAAAACACCAACAAGAAACAACACTGCCTCACAGAAACCACATTCATATGCAGATAAACTACAACCGAAAATGCAACATAATGTACATGAGTAATGTAATGTTCCACATGGCACTTTTATTTCAAAATAACTATTTGATTCTGGATGTATCATTCACCAACAACATATTTGTTTCTCTGATGAATCCCCACAATTGATTTATAAAATCAGCTGATTACATGTGCATTAACCAGATTCAAATGTTTTTCTAAACTCACAAGAAGCCTTTATAGTGTACACCTGAACACCTACAGGAGTCAAGACAGGAATATGGCCTCCTCCTGTGCCATGAGGAAAAGCAAAATAATCCAAACACCCTTGAATGAAAAATATGTTTCCTTGCAAAAAAAAAAAAAAAAAAAATTTGCACAGATAATGTTTGTTATATAACAAGTGGATGCATATGAGTGTCACTTTATTGAGACAGGACTGAGTAGAAAATATCAACACCTAAGCATAGACACTGGTTTTGTGCAAGTTCACAAGCACGTGTATGTTTATCTTTGTATAAAAAAGTGCATAAGAATGGTTTGTATGGATGTTTTGTGTTATTGTAAAAATATACAGGGGGAAATGTGTGTTAACAAAGCAAAGGAAGCCGATCTAGTTAAATTATTAGTTTGTAAAAAGGGGGTGGGAGTCAATAAGTTATACTTCTTCCCACTCCTTTTCGAGCACAGAAATTTATTTATTTATTTATTTATTTATTTTGACCATGTTGCATGATTCTTTGTTATCTGATGATTCTATGTGCTTGAAATAAAACTACTACTACCACTACACAACAGTACAGTCCTGTTGTACAGCCTTGACTCAGTGGTTAGTACATAATGTCAGAATGCATTCACACATTAAGAAAGCAAAATGACAATGGCACATCAGGGAAGTGTGTGTGTGTGTGTGTGTGTGTGTGTGTGTGTGTGTGTGTGTGTGTGTGTGTGTGTGTGTGTGGCAGATGGAGTCAGGCTGGACATTAGACCCTCTGGCCTGATGACATGAAGTCATCACATGACAGCAGAGCTGAACACTGCCTTCAGAGACACACAGTCAGTCTCACACACAAGCTTTTTATAACATCATATCCAAGCACATGACACGAGTAAATGCAATTTATTAAATCTATATAATATTCTGGTATTAAACACATAAACTTTAAGTTAGTACATATGCATGTTTTCTTTTATGGATTTACATGCACCCAATGTCTATCTGAGCTCAGATTAAATGAATTAGAATTATGGAATTACTGACTTTACAGACTGTGGCCTTTCAGTACAGCACACAATTTTATTTTTACTCTCTTCAGGTCAAAGTTTTTCAAAGCAAAAAATGTTTTTAACCAATTCCAATAACATCATTTATTAAGTTTTAAGGCTGCCTTTTATGCTAAAATAAATTACATGAATAACTGCATCAATACATAAAAAGACAATAGAGCTGACTAAGGGAATGTGTCTGTATCAGAATGAGAATGCACTTGGTTTTCCTCTCAGATGAGTATAGAAAATACATTAGTACATATTACTAGAAACTGAGGCACAGACAAGAGAAGCATGTAGTTTACATTACGCAAATGAGCCCCATGTACAATATGAATGAATGTAACCAAGCAGCATTCATAAAAACTATCATACTGTACAGTCTGTACACCGTACCAATCAGTCATAAGACAAATGGTTTCTATTTGTTTCTCTATGACGTTACTCTTTAGATGAAGCCACTTAAAACCTACTTTTTTGGCAAAAGACATTATGACAGAGGTAACTATAGATTAATTTAACAACTCTGCCTTGCTTATCCTTTGACTATAATATAACTTTCACACAGATCAACACAGATTTTGCAGTTAAGAATTACACAACCTGGAAAGTTTCAATAATTTCAAGAGTAAGTAATCTTATTACACTAATGGGATAAAGTAAATGAAAAGTAAAGGGGCACTCGGTACAGCACATATCTCCGCCAAGGCCCCACGATCATGTAGTTTTATCAACAAATCTTCTTTTAACACTCCTTTAATCTGTGTCAACATGAAATAGGTTCATGCTTGGCCGCTGCCCTACCCTTCCATCACATTTCATGACAATCAGTGCTCTAGTTTTTTAGACAAAGTAGTAAACAAACCAACAGACGCAGATGATTACATTACCTCCTTGGCGGAGATAACCAGTGGCTTTCTAGAGTAGTATACAGAACACATATGAACAAAAGAAAACCAAAAAACTAAATACCATGTCCAAATAAATCATTTGTCAACCACCAAAATTAGTGTTGCGTGGTCTGAAAATTGGCTGTAGTGCTTATCAGCAGAAAAAAGAAACTGCTTTACAGCATGAGGAAGAAACAGGAAGGCTACAAAACAGCAACAACTTTTTTTTTTTTTTAGAACTGAATGGACAAATCACTTGCTACACCTTAAACCTTTAAAGAACTAAAGAGCCTCTTCACAAAGGCACAGAGTGGTTACAGTGGTTTAATTAACCATCGGCACTAACCATCTGTAGAATCTGTGTTTAGGAAAGTCCTTCTTGTTCAGGGGAAAGGGGACGAATTCTAGCAGCTTTCCATTTGAGCAAAAATACAACTAGTGTAAAAAAGATGGATGTTGTGTCTTCACTCGTGTCCTTGTCTTTCCCTCTGCTGTTAAGAGCGGATCTGGCCTCTTAGTGTGTGGCCACTCAAGGGTGAGAAGACGAAGAGAGACTCCCCCAGGCTAAAGGGCAGCTTTAGTCACTTCGTGCACACACACAAACATGTGAAGAGAGTCTCAAATAAGCATCTTTACCAGGAATTCAGGAATAAAGAGGCTTCGGCGCCATGTGTGGCTGCTCACCCTCCACTGAATACACTCACAATCACATACACGGACACACACGTGTGTAGATGCTATGTACTCCAGAGGCAGTCACAAACGCAGAAAGTGTGCACACCCTCTTACACACATTCCGCAATCACATAACATCAACTTATCGTGACCTTTTTTCTACAGAATGGCTGTATACAGCACAGTGCATTCCTTCCTTCCTGTTAGAAAGTGGGATAATCGCTCTTTGTTTGGTGAGAAGGAGCTGACCAGTGGGCCTGACATGTAAGCTTATTACCTCCTTTATCCTTCAGCCAGCGCCGCGTACAGTACAGATTTCTACACTAACACTGCTCACTGAAGGTGTTGTGTCACATTGTGTCTGGTGTCGGGGAAGGTGTTTTTTTTTTTTTTTTAATGCTTTTCAAGTTCAAATGTAGCTGCAATGTGAGGGTACTTCTATATTTGCCTAACATCAAATACTGACACTAACACAATCAAAAGACTGAATGAAGATTCATTCAGATTAAATTCAACTTTATGCACAGAGTAGGTACTGGTGTGATGATAATCTAATCAAAGGAAAACCACAGGCATCACATCACACAACATGTCACTGCAACCTCACTTAAAGTAGACCAATGATGACATAGAAGGTGAGCAAGATGACAAATCTGAATTCAATGACAGCTAATACTAAATCAAAAAAGATTACAACAGAACTGTGTTTATTAATTCATTCACTTAGAAGACATTCTTATTTCTTTAGGTGATTATAAGCACTTTTGACTAGTTGAGACTGGATGATCTAAAGGGTGAGGCAGCTCTTCTGTGTCTACATATGAAGTGTTGTAAACTACAGTCTAAAAGATTCTCAGCAGTATGTGATACTTTATGTGGGAGACAACTGAAATGACTTTGTTCTTTAGCTGTACTTTCCTCAGTCAATACAGCAAATTTCAAGACTTTCTGTTTGTTATTTAACTACTGAACTAACTGAATGAGTGTTGTGCACGTGTGTAGAGTAAAACCACTCTAAATTGTAAATGACTAATAAGTGTCATGTTTTACTCATGTTAAACCATTGGCAACTGTTATTATCTGTCAGAATCTAGACTCTCACTGCTTGGGAAAATAAGTCTGTTTGCATCCATTCAGTGTATGCCCCTGCTCCATACTATTTAGTCAGATAAAGCTGCGGGACACTTTCGTCACAAATTTTTCAATAAATCTGTAAAACCCCAGTCATAGCCTTACTATCACAAGTCCTCTGTCAGTCCTTCTGTGATTACTCACCTGAATCTCTTCCCTCACGGTGAACAATTTCCATCATAAACAAACCATGTGTTCACAAACAGAGCCAGTGGGTAACTCCGGCACCTTCAGAATTTTGTTGCAACGTGCATTGTGGGAAATGGAGGTTCATGCAGCCACCTGGCAGCGGCGGCTGCAACAAACACAACATGGAAATGGCGGGGGGGGGAAGGTTCCAGCCATTTCCACGTCGTAATTGTTGCAGCCATATGATATTATATGGTTGCACTAGCGCTGCTGAAAAATTGGTGAAAGGAAGAGGAAAAACTGATCATTTCCAGTACCTTTGGAATGCTTATGGTTAATCTTTTAGATGTATAGCTTTCTGTCTGTGTGGAGAATTTTCCTGTTCTTTAGTTGTTTAAATATCTGGGGACCATCGTATGTTATAAAAGAAGTTCTTGACAAATTGCTACTGACATATTTATATCATTCTTTTTACTATTCTTAACAGGAGTAGATTTGAAATGATTCCGTTTAGGTTACAATATACTTACTTACTTGCCTCTCAAAGACCTTTAAACTGTCTTAAAACATTCATCTTGACTGTGTGAGCACAAACATGCACAATAAAGAGAAGCAGGGATGTATATGCGCACACACATACACATAATATTAAACCTAACACAGACATATTGCCTTAATAGTACGTGACCTGTTCCTTTGGCCTGGCTTACCCTTCTCAACACCCCCATAAACATGACAAGGCCTTGGGATCAAAGCTGTCTAGGCCAACAACCCCCTCACACACACACACACACACACACAGACACACACACACACACACAGAAAAGGGTCTGTGTCTTTGGCCGTCATCAGTGTGATTAGAGCTTGTTCCCACATCACAGCCTTTGGCAGAACTCAGCTCTGCTAAGAGGCACTAAAGGCCGTAAGCTTTACACCTGGTTACCAGTGAAAGGAAAACACTTTTGTCCAGATTAACGTCTTCATCTGAATTCTGGAAACCCAGAGCTGCTTGTACATGAACAGCCAAAACATTCCATTCACTCCCATTCACAGCTCTGCACATTGCCAAACTTTGCCCCTTGTACAAATCAGCTGTAAAAAGTACCAGTTCAATTATTTGATAAAAGAGACAGAATAGCTCAAGATGACTTTCTTTACTGGCACTAACAGTAGGCAAGAGTAATCATTAAAAAAGTCTGAATCAACATATTGATTTTTTTTTTTTTTTTTTTTTGTAGGAAATGTACAAAAACTTTAAAATGTATTGCATTAAAACAGATGTGCAGCCTATTCTGGGCAGTGATTTAAGATGCTGGTCAAACTTTGACAAAATTTCACTTTTCACGTCTATTCTGGTCAGTTCTTCTGCTACCAATGAGAATAACCTTTTTTGGTGGTATGAAGAAAAGTGACACAGTACAAAAGTGCAGTATAATGTAAGAGAGTTCTTTTTTGTTGTTTTATTTTTGATTTAAACTGATTTTTGGTTTAGACTTTATTATTGTACAATTTTGTTCATTTTAGTTTTTGTGTTTTTGAAAACTGCCAAATTCATTTTTATTTGTGTTTACCCAAAGGTTTTTCACTGCTGGTTTTAATTTTCATTAAGTCGAATAACTCTGTATGGTACAAATCCTGATCTTTGAAAAGACTATGAGATTACCTTCAACTGTTCAGGCCAGTTCTGGTCTGTTAAAATTACCACAGAACTTAATGGGTCTGCTGGACCAGCAGCGCCAGAAGCAGGCGTCCAAAGAGGTGTGAAGCAAAGGAGAAAAGATGCAGATTTGGCACTAAAGCAGCAGGCCAGGAGTAATGGAGAAGACATGCTACCTGAGTGTGATTCTGTCTGTGAAAGCCATTAGACCATACCGCTCCAATGCAAGCCATTCTCAGCTTTGCGTGCAAACCCGTGTGTGTGTTTGTGAAAATGTGCATGAGAGTGCTTTTACAGCCCCTGCTTACCAGTGAACCAGTTCAGCTGTACGGCTGCGTTCATCATAAGACGGAGAGCATGAGCCTATCGGACATGACCGACATCTGACCTTGAACTTTTGAACTCATTCCTGTAAGATCATTTTGAAAAAACAGGGAATTTTCCCAACACTTAAATAAACACACTCAGGTGAGAGGAAATCAAAGCAAATCTTCTTTACAAAGGATATTGACAGTATTCTGTTTGTTGATGAGGCTGGTTAATCTTAGATGTAGCTAAAACGATGTCATCTACTCCGACATCTCACTGTCTATTTTAACGGCATAATCTTTGTCAGATCTGCTAGTTGGGATAACATACAAATAAAGTTATTTTCTGAAACGATTACATGCTGACACAAGATTTAAACAAAACCCCATGTAAGCCAAATTCATTTAAAGAAAACTACTTTCCAAAATGTTTTAAACATCCCTTAGATCTTTATATAAACGTTCTGGATTGTCCAGCTTGTACCACTAGTACTATACATTCCCTGTCCAAGGGTGGAGTTTGACCTCCATTACCCCACATGCAGTCGACAGTTTCTTGCTAGCCAAGTTGTTGTCTTGTTTACAACTTATTCTGACATTTTTAATGTTTATGTTTTGTCTTTGTGTAATTTCACTGTGGTGTATTGTGCTGTTTTTTTATTTAACCCTTTCATGCACGAATTATGAGAACCTTAATCAAAATTTTTTCCTGAGTGTTTTTATTCCTCTTTAGGCATGAAAAACAACAATGCGATTGAAAATTTTCTTCTGAAAATAAATAAATAAATAATAATAAAAAAAATAGTAAAAATGATTTAAAAAATGTGAAAAATACATTAAAAAAAAAAAAAAAATCTTATGAACCTACTTTTCATGAAGTTGCAAAAATGTCCACTCTGCTGTACACCACATGTTTAATTTTTGACGCACAGAAACATGTATTTACTGATAAGTTGTGTGAAATAATGGGGAGGGCTTCTGATTCTGGGGGTTTATGCTCAGGAGAGATCTACAAAATGTTACAAATTCATGTCAGAAAAGATATGTAGTGTCTTAAAACTTTAATAAAGATATGTGTAAAAAAAAAAAAAAAAAAAAAAAAAAAAAGAACAACAAAATCCATGAATATACAAGGGAACAGCTGTAGAATAGCTGTCCACTGTAGTGACCAGTATGCATGAAAGGGTTAATTTACTTTGATGAAAATAATTCTATGACAGCTGTGAAAATAACAGTACTCGCTTTTCCATTGACCCTCAAAGTGCGTGAATATAACTTTCACATAAAAATTTACCTAATGGAAAAACGACAATTTTGCCAAAGCTCTAGTTTTTCGATTAAATGTTTCTGCGCTGGCAAGAGGTAGTTTTTCAGACATAGCGCAAATGGTATATCATGAAAAACTGCAATGGAAAGACCTTTTTCTGCAACTTGAGTCACAAGAATAAAAAAAAAAAAAGGATGTTGATGGACATTACAACAAGTGAAGAAGAAGAGTTTTAAAAGAAACATGAGGTGGTATATGTGGACACACCAGGAAACCAAATCATTTTTTAATTTAGTACGGAATAGAGGGGTAATATATAATAATAATGAATATATCTGTAAATCAACACGATATTTACGTTCTTCACTGTGTTTATGGAATGACTGTGTGTCATCTCATGATAATAAATAAACAAATCATCGCGTTTGTGATTAAATGGAAAAACTCACATTACACACTTTTGTTTTGTCGACATTTAGTAAATATCTGTTAAGTTTTGTGCATATGTTCAATGGAAAAGCAACTAGTGTTTAAATAATCCCAGTGGGAGAGACAACATTTACATTTTACAGTTTTTGAACCTCACCACAACAGAGGAAAATATATTTTATTTGATATCTTTTCTCCTGTTGCATTTAAAACACTTGATATACACAATACCATAAGAAAATGTAGTGAAACTAAAACATGTATTAAAGGAAATATACAACACAAGGAACGCACACAGACACACACACACACACACACGCACACACACACACACACACTCTGAGGCTGTAGACAGGTCCAGCAACACCTCTGGGACTGTGATCCCACCTCTTCTTCCAGTGCTACACCACTTGGATAAAGGGTGAGAAAGGAGGGGCGAGAGATGCTATGGAGCTAAGTGCCTAGGTGTTAGCTCTGCGCTCGAAGACATAAAGTAGCACTCTGAGAGTCAGGGACTCCAACTCCCAAGTGCTTCTGACACTGAGTGGACACCTCCGCCACAGAATGCCACTCTGTATTAAGAGAGAAAACAGCCACTCGTTGTGTTTTTATGACAGAAAATTCTTCTTTTACTTATTAAGGTCGTTTGAAAGTGTGTTCATAGTCATGCCTTTAGAATCCTTTGTATTTGTGTCTTCCACTTCATTGCAATTAAGATTTACTAATTGTACATTTTCTTTCTTCAAGATGGTAGTGTCTCAAATCCTCAATATAACTTGAAAACATTCATTGCATTCATCTCAAAATTTAGCTAGGATTTTTTTATGGAACATACTGTAAGTTACTGATCTGACATTCAACACTGTAGAGTCCAAATATTTGACTAGTGCCTCCTGTGATTTTTGGATGCGTTTAGCACTGACCACTGATATATACCCCACTTCATTACCCTACAATATCAAGTTGACAGTTTCATCACTGGCTTTACATTGAGTGTTGGATGGAGAACAGACAATGTACAGCTCTGGATATAGATGAAGTGATGACTAAAGCACTGCAGTCACACCTCCCATTGATGCCAGGTATCCAAAAACACGATGTACTGGCAGTGATAATATTGAACGTTTGGACTTTCATTTTTGCAACAGCTGGATAGAACTACATTTGTTAAACCAGTGGTAAACATTCGTCTGGTGGAGCACATTACTGATTTGCTTGTGCATATTGTCAAACAGTGCTACATGAATCAAAAACGTCTGATTTCATGGTTAAGGGAGAGGAAATGCTGCAACAAAATGTGGGAGAAAATGAAATGTTGCCCTGTATCTTACAGACTACATTTGATGTCATGTATGCCTCACCTCTTTAACCCAGGTCACAGATGTTAGGCTAGAGGATACAGAGTTTCAAAACTGTCCACATTCTAGCAGCTAAGGTTGAGGTTTTCTTAGACTTGACTTCTATTAATACATTATTTAAAATTTCATTCATTCATTCATTCATTTTCTGAACCCGCTTTATCCTCACTAGGGTCACGGGGTCACTTGGAGCCTATCCCAGCTACTTATGGGTGAAGGCGGGGTACACCCTGGACATGTGACCAGTTCATCACTGGGCTGAACATATAGAGACAAACAATCACTCTCACATTCACACCTATGGGCGATTTAGATTAACCAATGAACCTACCAGTGCATGTCTTTGGATTGTGGGAGGAGCCAGAGTACCAGAGAGAACCCACGCAGACACGGGGAGAACATGTAAACTCCACACAGAAGGGTCCCACCCCCCATCAACTGGTGCTGGAATTGAACCCAGGACCCTCTTGCTGCACCACCATGTCGCCCTATTTAAAATTTATCCAACAAAATTAATTTCCTGATGAAATCCCTGGAATCAAATCTCTGAAGACTGAAGTTGAAGTTACAGTGATTGACACCTTGTCTTGTCTAAAGGTGTTCAGTCCATGATCAAAGCAGCACAAGCTGTTTCTATACTTGTTACTTGTAGACCTAAATGATGAGATTCAGATCATATAATCATGGATGTTTTGCAGCCCACATTGACAATATTTAATAATAATACTTCTTTGCTCTGACTCTGAAGACAGTTCGAGCAGACATCAATGGCCTCTTGTTTGGGAAGCTTGTTGAACAGATTATCAATTTATCCCCAACACTTCTTTGTAGCCACTCATCTTAATGCTGCATTCTCCCTCACCACAATCCTGGACCTCTCTCCCCAGCAGCTAATGCCGTGGCTGGATCCATTAGCTCACTAACGCTAATGCTGCAGATTAATGGAGGATCAGAGTCACAGGGTTAGAGAGAGCCAAGCAACATGCACACACCTTCTCCCACTGGCTTTCACCAGGTTAGTCAGGGTGGCCCTCATGAGAGTCAACAGGGTCTTACATACAGTCAAACACACACATACACACTCTGAACTTCACTAGCGCTGTAAATCTGGCCAGCAGGCCATGGAGAGCCAGCAGGGAGTTAATGGCTACATCATAAAATCCTGAGGAGGGAGGTCAGGGCTGCAGCCAAGATGCCTGATGCCCAAAATGAGAAGCATGTGGGGGGGTCAGGAGGACAGGGTGCTGTAGAGGTGAAGGTGCTCACAAGTGTAGGTGAACACTTCTATCAACGAAAGGATGACATGTTGTGTTCATGTCTTATGTATGGAGCTGCTTGACAGAAGCAAGCATGTGTCTGATATTAACATTTATTGACGTTTTGATGCTAAACACCATATTAATGTACCTGTGTCCTGTCACAGTACTCACTGAAGGGTGGATTAATAACAAATTGTTACTCTGATCTGTGAAAAATTACCTATTATCCACATTCTTAACTATAGAAATTCCATGAGTGTCTGTAGGTCTGTATAATACTGTATAACAATAGCAATATGTGTTGCATGGTGTTAGTAGAATTTAATAGCATTTCATTTTATTTTCCACTATACACTTTATTGTGTCGTAAATCATAGCCTTTACAGTAACATTTTTTGTCGTTTTGTCAGGGATGACAGAGAGGAAATTTAACATCACAGCAACAGAAACAAACATGGAGTCGACACAGAACAGGATTACCCATGAACAGAACTGACCAAAGTCGACCAGCACTGACCATATTTATCAGAAATCTTGTCAGGAATGTGCTGACTACCTGCAAATCCAAGTGTACCACGTAACTGCATCTTATGGTTTCATTTGGGTCAAGCAGACTCTTATTACTTCTGTATGGTCCTTTCAGGACATTATACTGACCGCTCTGATGAATACAGTAAAGTAACTGATAGAGTAGGGCTAACTTGCTCAGAGATTAAGTAAACGTCTCCTGGATTGTGTGCATAGCCTGTCATCTCCCAAGTTCCATTTAGGTTCAGTACTGTTAGTACCAGTTGTAATAATACATCAAAGGTGTTGTTTTGACAGAAAAAAATACTTTAGGGATATTCACCATGTTAAAATGACATTAGATACAAGTACCCGCGACAAGTCAGATGCACAAATTAAGACATGATTAAACTTCCAAATGTTACACTTTAGTGAATCAGCCAGTTTATCAGAATCAGTTGACAGTTGCTGAAATTGGGAATTGCAACACCACTCTTGGTTTGGGATAAATTGCTCAGGAGGTGTCATGACAGAGTAAGTGATTCAGTCAACATTCTTAAATACTGCACATTAAAAAACTGAGTAATTACTTTTTGATACCAGACCAGGGTGTGCTGAAAAGTTTTTATATGAAAGTTTTCTATGAATTAATTTCAGTGGTTTTGCCCTTGTACAACATTATACACTCACCAGCCACTGTATTAGATAAATCTGTTCAGCTACACATTGATGCAAATATCTAATAGGACAATCACTTGCTGGTAGCTCAATGCATTTAGGCATGTACATATGATGGAGACGATTGGCTCAAGTTTAAACTGAACATTAGAATGGAGAGGGAAGGTGATTTAGATGAGTGTGAACCTGCTGATTGTTGATGCCACATGGGCTGGTCTAAGTATTAGAGAAACTGCTGATCTAGTGAGACTTTCACACATAGCCATCTCTACGATTTACAGATAATAGTCCACAAAAAGAGAAGAATCCACTCCTCTGGGTGATAATACCTTGCTGATGCCAGAGATCAGAAGAGAATGGCCAAACCGGTTCATGCTGATAGAAAGGTAACAGTACCTCAAATGTCCACACGTTAAAACCGAGGTATGCAGGATGCCTTCTCTGAACAGACAACACATCAAACCTTAAAGCGGATGGGCTACAACAGTCATATAGACACCACTTTATTCAGTGTACCTGGAAGCGTCAAGATGCACTGCTTAAGAGTTCTATCACCGACAGTGTAAAGCAGTGACAACTCAGTGGAGGTACCTTCTTGCGGCCCCAGGGACTCCCATCTTATCAGCTGAGGGCCCTCGCTGCTTTAACACTAGCCCCTGCCATACACAGCTCTTCAGTTCAAAGACAACACTGCACTGGAGATCAAAGCATGGCCAATCTGGTATGCACACACACACAAACACACATGCTCACCACAGAAACACACAGTGTGCATGATAACACGTCCATAATCTCAGTCGCACACTTGCAAACACACTTCCAAACACACTGGCTCCGACCACACATGCCCCTGGCATTGATCAAAGGGAGGAATGTGATAGATAGAGAGGAGATAAGGGAGAGAGGGAGACACACAGAGAGAGAAGGTGGTTGTCTCACTTCAGTAATCAGGCTGCTGTGTGAGGCAATAACTGCAGATAAGGCTGGGACACAGAGTTCCAGTTTACGTCTCCCTGCATTCCACGCTAAACTGAAACAGTGACTATAGACACTGCACAAACCTAGACACATTTATGCCACTTGCATACGTTTAGGCATTTAACCTTTTCCATACGAAAGGGATACTCATGACTGCAACTGCGCGACTTTCTGTGCGTCAAAGGACAGAGGGACTTTGACTGGTCTCAGGCCTAAATGCATCTGATTGTATGATACAAAGCATTTAGACCCCTCAGCTCAACTTTATTCAGTGGTTTTGGGATCCAAACCAGGCGCTGTGAAGCAGTGTTTATTTTACGTAAGGGATGGAACAGACTATTGAGTACTGTACAATATATCATTACATGCTGGCACCAATTTAATATTCTTTGAAAACATCTGAATGCTCTGAACTGATTCTGATTCATTCACCAGCGTAACTATTTTGTAATGATCACACATATGGAGGTTGTAATCACTGTGTACCAGTGACAAAAGGCACTAGGGTAAAAACTCTGCGCATTCTGTTTTATTGTATTGTATTGTATTGTATGTCAAATCATCTAAATTATCAAATGCTGTGAAAATTTTGTCAATGTTCTTTCTTCTTCAGGTGTGCAGACCAAGGTTATTACTGTTAACAAAAAAACTAACGAAATGACAAAAACTAAAATTGAAACAAGAAAAGCCCTCGGAGAGCGCAGACCTCCACCAAAGCAGATCAGTGGGCCCCAGTGCCCCCCCCGATCACCACCAAAATTTAATCATTTCTTCCTTGTGCCAGTATCAACATTTCCTGAAAATTTCATGAGAATCCATCCATAACTTTTTGAGTTATCTTGCTAACAAACAAACAAACATGCACGCACACAAACACACAAAGCGATCACAATACCTCCTGGTGGAGGTAAAAACATTTTAGTTAACTGAAATAAATAAAAACTATATTTAAAAGAAAAAAATTATAACTGAAACTGTATTGTGTGTTCACAAAACTAACTAAAAGGGATAAAAATTATGGATACAATTCCCTTAGTTTTCGTTTTTGTCAATTTTGTATTGATACGAAAGCAATTTATTTCGCTCTAGCAATTTTCTGTGCTGTCACCATACAACACTTGTCAGTCCATCACTTGTGTTCACTTGTGGTTTCCAGTCGTCTTCTGGTCCCCACTCTACCTGGAAACATGGAGACTAAAGTTGGGAGAAAGCAGCAGAGTCCTGTCTGGGATTTATTTGAATATGATGACAGAGAAGAAGAGAAAAGAGACGACTAAACTAAAATGAATACTAAAACTAAACTAAAACTAAGCATTTAGAAAAAAAATGAAAACTAATAAAAACTAGCAAACCTGCTCTAAAAACAAATTAAAATGAACTGAATAAGGGAAAAAAGTCAAAACTAAATAAAACTAAACTAGAATGAAAAATCCAAAACTATTAGAACCTTGATACAAACCACATGGTGTATTGTAGATAACATCCTTCCAGTGTGTCAGGTACAGCTAAATAACTGTTCCATTCACACTCACACTTCAGTTTTGTGAGGGTGGTCTCTCAAGAACACCTTGCAGATTTTTTATTTTCTCCTATATTTGGTAGAAATGTTCACATGAACTCAGGGATGAACTGGGCACAATGTGGTGGCCAAAGGTCATGGTTAGTGTGACTTCACAAAACCCATTCAGAGCCATAACTCAAGATAAAAGACTATGATGCAAGGATAGTGAATGTATCTGACTGGACTTTAAGTTCTGCTTCTGGTTTAAAACAGTAACTACTTGATATTATCAATGCAATCATAAAGGTTTTAATATCTGTTTTTGTGTGTTTCAAAGCAATTATGGCTATATAAATAAACTTTCCTTGCAAACCATTTACTTGATTTAAAAACTTTTGCTAACATTTATGTAGTTCTGACAGTGCCCCGGTTTTGACAAATCCTGCAGGCTAAATTATACAATCAAGAGGCACTGCTCGCCCAATCAGCATGTGAATATCTTTTGTCACTGTGTTTAAGAACATTCAAAACCTCTGATATGCTTATAAAATGCAGTCAGTCAAGCTCAAAGTACTTTCCACATCCCTGTGACCATCACTGGGCCACAAGGTTTACTGGACTGAATGCCAAAAGTAAAGACAGCATTAAGACAATGTGAGATGATAAAGACAGCTGTTTATGCAGATACTAAACACTGGATATAGAAAGACAGGTTTTGAGTGGAAAATGTTCATCACTTAAACAATGGGCTTGTAAAAATAAGAATGTAAGAGTAAAACTAAAGTCCAAACCTCTGACTGAAAAAGCTTCAGTCACTAAATGCAAGACTGGAAGCTGAAAATAGAGAGGCAGTGAAAGCAACACTTTTTCTTCTGCCATTTGAGCCCAATACATGATTTGGTTTCAAGGAGGAGAATGAAGGATAAGTTGCTTCATAACTGTGTGGGCCAATATGGTTATTCTCTCCTTTGAGGCTGCAGGGGATGTGAACATGTAGGTCTTCACAAAAAAGTATTTTGGAAGACATCTATTCCCTCAAACATGAAGGCAAGACTATACTTATAATGAAGGCAAAGCTCCCTGTAATGGACTCAGTGTGTAAAGCTTTGTTCTATATTTGTTTACTGACGCTCCACATTGTTGGGTACACACAAAGGTTACAGAGGTAACTGGACCTAGTGAAATCAGAAACAGTGGTGACCAAAACTCTGAGAACAAAAATAACATCTGTGGTTGAAGTGAAAAAGGCGACTGTGGACTGCCAGAGGCCTTGATTACATAGTGGTCTTGTGCAGCAAGCTTTTAACTGGTAGATTGTGTATTTCTTTGCCGCTTTGGTGTTGTATTTCACAAAAAAGTGGATTAAGGCCACGTGAATAACAAAGTTTCCAAGACCGATACCAGAATTCTGAGAAAGAAAAGGCACTATTCTGAAAAAAGGGAGAATGTGACATTCACAACATCCTGGTGTAAAAATCTGAAGTCTGACTGATACTGTGTTTATTGTCAGAAAATTGACATTTCTGTCACATTTTGAGGTTGTTTTTCTTAGAACAGGCAGTGCTGTTCATGGTCTTCACAAAGTCTGATCCTCCGTTAGGATTACATTTGAGTCGTCTTGCACATGACTGAC
Source organism: Sphaeramia orbicularis (assembly GCF_902148855.1). Lineage (NCBI taxonomy): Eukaryota > Metazoa > Chordata > Actinopteri > Kurtiformes > Apogonidae > Sphaeramia > Sphaeramia orbicularis. The sequence goes on along the minus strand of NC_043969.1, from coordinate 1,701,266 downwards.
AATGTCTGCAGGGATGGAAACTTTTGAGTTGGATCACAGGACCATGGATACAAAAGAAGTTTTTGATAGGCTTTTCCCCCAAAGATAAATGTGTGTTTTGTCTGACAAACCTACCTGACAAATAACCAATATTTTCATTTTTCCTTTGCCTACAAGGCCCTGTGAGTGTCTGATTTTATTTCCTCATAAATGTAGTTTAGGTTTTCATCAACCATTTAATACAGATCTAAGTATTAAATTTGACAGCAGGCGTTGACGTAAAACACGCCAACTATATTCTGAAGGATAGCATCATTGCTTCCTTTTAGTAAGACCATGTATGTAGATATCACATGGGCAGTGCAACACTTTGAATGTAGCATTTCAACAGCACGAGTGTTTAAACATGAGTCATCACAATGGTGTTATAAGTAATTAGTCATACTACAGGGGATAAAAAACAAATGATTACAGCAAGTATTCCAACCTCTACAACCAAATATATAATTTGGCCATTCTGTGAGACATGAAGTGTAAGGAGATGTTGATTAATTAGTGGCCTTACAGACATCAGGAGACGTTGCACAAAATACCATAATGATAAAATCAAGTTTGCACAATGTCACAGGTTAAGTTTGGTCAGGTTAACACACAAAATCCATTTGGTTAGAGTTAGGAAAAGCTCACTGTGAGGATTAAAATAAGAACATTACATGGTGTTCATCACAAAAACTACAATACCAAGCATACAAATGTGTTTACTTGTGGTTCTTCTAGCGTCCAGCTCCACAATGCCAACATGATGACAGCCAAATCACAAACTGCAGACCAAAAACTACTTATGGATACTTTCTGGAAAACAATAGGACATACCAGGTTGATCAAATGATCTAGCAACACTTTTTCAACTGCTCTTAGTTTATTTTGAAAGTCAACACAACTTGAAATAGCACTGAGTGGACAGTAAGAACTGAAAATAAAACATTTATAATAAAACACATTAGGGTGAGTGATCAAGACCATTAATTCAATTTACTGTGAATTTTGAATGATGATGATTAGATCTACTTTCTCAAGATTTTCCTTTCAGAAATTTACTTTTTTTTTTTTTTTTTTTTAGCTTTGTAAGATATTTTATTATTTTTCCAGTAATATTACTACTAATTTTTCACACTACTACATGTTTATGGAATCAAATGAACTACATCTTTTGAAAATCTATTAATCGCTTTCATTCTAAGTTCTTTTTCTGGCAAAATATTTGAGCCGATTGCATCTTTTCAACTGTGACATTTTGCTGCTTAATTTTGTCTTATCTGAGTATTCACATCAAGTTCAGGACTGTTGAATGGAGAGTTGAATCATTTCAAGAGGTCGAATTATTGTAGGAGGCATTTTAGGACAAAATAATCTAATAGCTTCCTGAGAAAAAAAGGGCAGATTAATTGATAATGGACAGCTCTGTTTAATGGTTAAATGTGACAGAGTTCAGCTGTGTGAACTGGCTGAGCTGGACTGGTTGGATCAGTAGCCATACTGCAGAGGCCAAATCACTTGGCTAAACAATATGATTAAGTGTCCCGTTCCAAACAACAGTGTTTGCCTTGTTTTGCTCTTCACATGAATGGACAGCATTTTTCCACAGATATTTCTTTTTAATGTCATTATTTTTTCTTTATTCAAGGTTGCACGTTGACAAAAGAACACATATATGCTCAAGTGTCCTTATATTCCCTCATTTTCTCCGTTCCAGTCCATACAAACATTGCTCCTCCTTCTATATTCCTTGTCTGTGGGAGCTTGAACTAATCTCCCATCTGCCCCAGCTCCTGGTACACAGCCTGCTTTCATTCCTAACGAGGGCCTGATGAATTTTCTTAAAGGCGGCGATGGGCCAAATTGGAGCTGATATGTCCCATCCGGCAGGGAGGATGAGGCCATAAGATGAAGCCTTGTCCTACTGCCATGTGACAGCCAAACCAGGCCAAAGTGAAAGAACCTATTAGCACTAACTGGTCAGTTTACTGTGTATTAGGGTTACTTATTCTATTACCAAGCACGTGTGTGTATGCCAGTTTGTTCAAGGGTCTGCTGGGATAAAGGTTCTAATAGTTTTGGATTTTTCAATATAGTTTAGTTTTATTTAGTTTGGACTTTTTTCTCTCTAATTCAGTTAGTTTTAATTTGTTTTTAGAGCAGGTTTGCTAGTTTTTATTAGTTTTTTATTTTTTTCTAAATGCTTAGTTTAGTTTTAGTATTAATTTTAGTTTTTTTCATATCTTTTCTTCTCCGTCGTAATCAAATAAATCCCAGACAGGACTCTGCTGCTTTCTCCCAACTTTAGTCTCCATGTTTCCAGGTAGAGTGGGGACCAGAAGACGACTGGAAACCACAAGTGAACACAAGTGACGGACCAAAAAGTGTCGTATGGTGCCAGCACAGAAAACTGCTCAAGCTAAATAAATCACTTTCGTATCAATCTGACATTGACAAAGACGAAAACGAAGGGAATTTTATCCATAATTTTTATGTTTTAGTTTTGTAAACACACAATACAGTTTCATTTAGTTATCTTTTTTTTTTCTTTTAATTATAGTTTTTATTTATTTCAGTTAATGAAAATGTTTTCCCAATTCTAGTTTTCATCATTTCGTTAGTTTTCGTTAACAATAATAACCTTGGTTGGGATAAAGGTTGCTGCGTTGGGATGATATACGAGGGCCGTTCAATAAGTTCATGGCCTCACCCAGAACAGAACAACACAGACTGATAATTTATATTTTATTTTTCAACATAATCTCCATTTACAGCAATGCACTTGGTCCATCGATGTTCAAGCATCACTATCCCATCACGAAAGAATGTAACATCCTGTATTATAACAACCAGTATTTCTGGGTGAGGCCATGAACTTATTGAACAGCCCTCGTAAACGCAGAGGAGACAACTAGAGTGAAGATCCTGAACTCTGTGAGAGACGGTTGTGGCTGTTCCCACTTACAGACAATAGATGTTCTGTATCTGTATGTGTGTGTGTTTGTGCATCTATGGAAGGTTCCAAGAAATGTGTTTGCATTAAGTATGATAGGTAAATAGGCACATAAACACAGACTTTCTTCAAAATATGCACTAGTGAGTGTGTGAGTACAGTATGAGAAAGATGTGTGACATGTGACTGTGTGTGACGCTGTGCAAGGTGAAGGAGGGGGGGCATCAGATGAGCTGCTATTTGGATGGGTTGTTCTGACACGTACACACACAATCCCAGTTTGAAGAGGGTAAGAGAGGGGGGCATGCCGCGTCAAGCTGGAGCCATGACTCTGTTGTGTGCAAGTGTGTGTGTGTGTGTGTGTGTGTTGGGGGGGGTTTGATCCCATTGTGTGTGTCAACAAGCCGTCCCATTCGGTGCCTGTGTGGCTAAACTCTCCTAATGAGCGTTGCCTCTAGCTGGGCCTAGCTAGCACAACACTCATCATGGCTAAAGCCTTGAACACACACATACACACAAGTCTAACCATAGGCGAAAAGATGGGGGGGGTGGCATGGTAAAGAAGTCAGAGAGGCAGGGGAGTGTATGTGAATGACAGAGAGAAAAACAGAAAGCAACGGAAAGAATGAGTCAGGGTGAAACCTCATCAAAAGACAAAGAATTGCAGCTACAGAAAATGTCACTGTTTCTATGGAAAAACATTTGAAAACAAAAGAACTTCATTTTCCACACTGGATGGAAAAGCCTCTGGGACTAAGACTTCCTCCACAGAATTTCAGACAAAAAATTATATGGTAAAAAAAAAACAAAAAAAAAAACATCAGGACAAAAATATGAAAATGATTTATGTCCACATCAAAATACCTAAAACACAAGAATTCTTTCTTGTCACTCCATTTTGAGTTGGCCAAAGCCAAACGAGACGCTGCTTATCGTGATTTTTTTATTGCTTATTCTTTGATTAAAACAATAAACTTATCAGTTATACAATACATTTTATCTCCATGTGGGAAAACAAAATGTTTGTCAGTATACATAATTTAGTTAATGTGGTAAAGACATCAAACAACAGAACAAATCAATTAGAATGGTAAAAGTTGGCACACTGCTGTTTCAGAAGAATAGGAGTTTTCATAATGTCACCTCTTATATTAAGCAACAGGTAAAAAAACATTTCACCTTAAAAATTGCTGATTGTCTCAGGACTCAAATGATGACTAAAAAGCCTACTTTCATTCACTCATCTGATCAGCCTTTATTTGAGATGCATTTGCGAACAAGACACTACCAACTCAGCCTTTTTTATGTGTGTGAGAGCAGCGTATAGAGGATGTTTAAAATTCACCACATCACAAGTGATCACTGAAGACGCTTTCTAATGCCAGGGGTGAAATGAGCTACCTGATGAACTGTAGGCTGTTCACAGGTACTGCACCAACAACCAGGAATGTATGCTGCCAACATAAAACTCTCAGGGCCGGATCTACTAAAGGTTTGTGTGTATAAAATCATGTGCAAACTCATTGCACACGCAAAATGTACAAATGTACAAACTGATTTACTAACAGTGTGTACTGAGGGTAGTGTCTTTCAAAGGTGCAAAGTAGCGCGTATGCATCCAGTTAGTATGATTGCCACAATGAATATGCAATATGGGGCCTTTACACGCAATTGTGCATGTACTGGGAGGAGAAAATGTAAAACTATTAATATAGCACACACAAAGTGATTTATCAAATCCGACAGCAATTTTGCTCACAGAAACTGCATCTGTATTTAGCACGTCTCAAAGGGAGGTGCAACCGGTTTGTATGTGTAATTGCGCACACATGGCTGCGGTTATTGTCACAAGAAGAAGACATTTAAACGATAAAACAAGAAGCAGAGAACGCACTTTTCATTGAACATTTTTGGAAAGTCGGAAGAAAAAATAATTGAGATGTATGCCGCCCCCCCCCCCCCCCCCCCCACACACACACACACACACACACACACACACACTTTACTCTTGTAAAGGCTACTGTTCCACTTGATCTGATGATTGTGATTAAAATACACAGCGACATTCGGCTACAGTGTGATAAAATTATGTGCGCCCGACAGTTATTCGATTCAACAACCCCCCCCACCTCTAAAATGAATCCGGTGCTGCTGCCCAGCAGTGCCACTTTAGAACTTCTAGATGAACTAGGGGATGGTTTGTGCCAGTCACAAGGAGCAATACCTTCTATGACAAAACTCCTCAAATGTTCCATTTCCTTGTGTCTGGATCATTCCAGTCACTGTTGTCATTAGTGCTGGTGTATCCCAGAGCAGTTTTTCCAGCGTATTGTCTCCATGACGACAACCAGCAGCACATGCAAAATCCTGATTTAAATAGGGCAGTCTCCAATACTCTGCACCTGTTGTTATCTCACAAGTAATCTTAGTAAATCATCCGCAAACCATAGTTCAACCCCACATGATAAATTCTAGATTGCACACGCAAATTAGAACCTTAGTAGATCCGACCCTTATAGTAACTGATGATATATTGCATTATGTGATAAATTTCGTCCATGTTGTTCTTGAGTGTTCTTCATTTTCCAAGTTGTAGTTGACTTAAAAATAATAATATAAAACCCAAAACATTTTTCTGTGTTTTTCTTGTTTACTCCTAAAACAGATTAAAAGTTATGAACTGAGCCATGGTTCAAAAACTGAAGTGTGAACTGTGTGGATTAGATGTTTACTTTCATTTGTCAGGTTATTTTCAGTTTTCCACACAGTACCTCAAAGCAATTCAGTCAATGCCATAAAAGTACTGATGTTCAATGTACATAAAATACACACCCATGACATTTATATAATCAAAAGTGTCAGTTGTCGTCTTTACAAGACAAATTCCTTTACAAGTACATGAAGAGTCTTTACAGTACACCTGAAGAGCAAAAGACTGTTGAGAGATTGTAGAAGAAGAAGAAAAAAAGCACGACTCAGACTTCTACACTACATGAGTGTGAAAACAAGATGGAGGGATGTAAGGAGAGAGAGGAACAGAAAGCAAACAAAAGGAGGAATCCAGGGAGGCTGGTCATATGAGCCAATGGGCAGAAGGAAGGAAGATGGGAGCTGGGGGAGCTGGGGGTGAGAAAAGGAGGGCATGTCATCCTCCATCAGCACAACGAGCTCTCTCTCTTTTTTTTTTATGTTCAACACTTTTTTTCTACAACCAGCAAGCTATTTCCAACCCACTGTGTGTTTGTGTGTGAGTGAGTGAGCGAGTGAGTAAGTGAGAGAGCGAGTGTGTGCTAGAGGTGAGGTTTGGGGCCGAGGCCATTAAAGCTCTGTTAAAACACTTCTGATGCTGTTGGCTGATGCTGAAGCAAAAGGAGAGTGAAAAAAAGAGAGCAAGTGAGACAGTGTGGGAGGGAGGTAGGGTATAGTCAGCGGCTATCTCGACCCGCCCAGCAGTCCACTGGCAGCCTGTCAATACTATAAGCACGGAGGTGCGAGATGAGTCAACAACCTAATTCCAACATCAAACTTTCATGGGCAGCAGAGGGGAAGAGCAGGATGGAGGGATGTAGGGAGAGAAGAGAGAGGTTTGCTGTTAACGCTTTCTCCATCACCTGACCTTCACTCCTCCAAACCTTTTAAAAACCCTTTAAAAACAGACACTCTCGCACGTATCCAGTGCCATGTACACACCCATCAACACACACAGGCCTGCACTTTTAAAGTTCTGACCTGCGGCAGAATTACATTTGGAGTGTTTTAGCAAGACATAATAGTGACCCTCACCCTCTCTCGCTGCCCCCCACACTTTGCAGAAGCTCTCTCGCCCAGACGGAGAGAGTGCCGGTGGCTTTATTTATTAAATATGGCCTGAGAGAAGAAGCAACATAGGCGAGCTGAGAAGCCGTTTTAAGAGACTGGCTTTTAATGGCTTTCTGACACGCTGTGATGATGGTGGGTCGGTGGCGCCTCGGAGGGGACACCTCTTGAGTGGCGAATGGTGTTTGTCCAGGCTTGTTGTCCCACAATATGAATGTATTAAAACATGTGATGGTCAAAGGGGAAAGGAGGGGATGGAATGATGCAGGAAAACTGTTGATTACAATGACAAACTAACACAGAAACTTAGAGCACATTATTGTAGTTAGGCTGGTGTGGTACGTCCACTATTAATACATACTGTCACTAAGATAAGAATAATGTTCTTGCTTTCACTAAAGGATTCACTTGATTCAGAAATGTTAAGAATGCACCATGGACTGGCTGACGGATGATTGATGGTCACATTTTTATCCTGTTTCATTTTTAATTGGTTTTTAGATTTCGCCAGAAATAATTTGGGAAATAACATTATTTTTTATTTATTTCAAATTTTTTTTTTTTTTTTTTTTTTAAATAATCTACTAATTATGTTTCAGGTCACTGAATTAAAGGGTGAGTGGAATGATTTTCCATCACACTGTTAATAATGTTTGAAATACAAATTAAGGAAGATAAGCTAAAGTTCCTCATCTATACTGGAGTTCCAGTAACATTTAACATCCTGAGGTTCCTCCAGAGATACAGAAGATATTTTTCATTTTTAACAGCTAATTGGACATTCACTGATGACACCAAATGATGCTTTATGTATAGTGAACGAGAAATGGAATGGACAAAAATCTCGGAAAGACAGATGGACAGAAGGACAAATGGTATTCCTTGTATATCTGAGGGCAGGGGTCTATACATGAGACTGACATGAGTAACCATGAACAACCTGAAATTTCTTCAGAAAAATAAGGGCAATTTTAAGAATATTATGTCTCAGCTTATCATTTACATTATAATTTACATTATTACAACTTACAGATCACAGTGGATCAACAAATGCACAAAACATTTAGTAACAGGCAGAATATTGTTCAAATTGCACTGATTTTTCGTAAGACATTTCACTTGGTTTCTATTTGTTCAGGTTATTCATGTTTAATTGTGAAAGGACAGTGTGTAAAGGTAATATTTTCATGCACTATTTTTTTTTTACACTAAAACCAAGACACCAAAAGTTGGAGTTTATTTATGACAGTATTTTTCTGATCTGACCCACTTGAGATCCAACTGATCTGTATGTGGCTCCTGAACTAAAACTGTTTTGACAGCCTTGATTGTTAAAGCAGCGTATGACTTCCATCACACATTTTTTTGTGGTGAACAACTGTGAGGATGACTCTGTTAATGTGTTCTTTTGTTGGAAGCTCCAAGAATACGTCCACATTCTTTTTGGTCTCATTTTTATAAAAACGTTCGCCACTTGGAAAACTAGCTCTACGCCACTTGCGTACCTTACCGACTCAACGCCACTTGTGGAGTAATAAAAGAAACTGATGAAATGCACATGCTTATACCTTACTTGTGATCATTTCAAGCCAACGAGACAACTCAATATTTTATAAACATGTGATTATTAATCTTTCATCGTAACTTTAGCATCATAGAAGTACCAGGTTCAGACAATTCAGTTTAGAGTAGTCAATCTGCAAAAATTCAGATTTTAGAATCAAAAGGTTTTCTGCTTACCTTATTTTTAGGGCCCTTAAGAATTGTCTGGATCGGTTCTCCTCTGATTCCTCCGGATGCATTCCATAGTGGGACTTGCTTCCGCCTTTGTCTCACTATTCTCAATCCAATGCATTCTCAGAGTCAGCCAATCTTCAACTCCATCATAAACACAGTCCGTTTGTTTACATAACAAACCAAAACGTCACTCGGAACTTTTCGAAAATTTTGCTGCAAAGTGCATTGTGGGAATGGTGACCAAGCAAAAGCAGTTTCTCACAGATTCGTCAGGAAAACGAGGCAGACCGCTCATACGTAAAACTCTCCAGTCCACATGGTTGTTTTACAGAATGAGTCTGGTTGGTGGATGGAGGTAAAGGCCACATTTAGGTTCAACACTCACCAAGAGACAGAGAAATTACTGCTGCATGGAATTCCCATTCCCACAGTGCACTTTGCGACAAAATTTCTGAGAAGGCTCAGTGACATTTCAGTTTGTTATGTAAAGAAGTGGACTGGATTTATGATGGAGTCATCTTTGAAGTTGTTCACCGTGAGGGAAGTGACTCAGGTGCATAAGCACAGACAGACTAATGGATTAGTGATAATTAGACTGTCACTGGGGTTTTACAAATCTGAAAAAAATTAGTGATGAAAGTCATACGCTGCTTCAATATTTTCAGTGTAATTTTTCCATTTCACAGTCATCCCACGGGCTGCAATGGACTTTTGTGTGGGCTGGTTTTGGCCCATGGGCCGTATGTTTGACATCCCTGCCTTAATAACAGTTGTCATTACTAGCGGCATTGTGCCCGTGGTGCCATTGTACGATAGCATGAGAGGCTAAAATCACCCAGCATACCTCCCAACAAAATTGTGCCTAGTAGACAGTCAGGTAATGTTTCTATTCATTTGGTGAGTTTGGCGGCGATCAGGCCTGTAAAGGCTGAGGAAAATCTGTACGAACGCCCTCCTGTGCTGCAACATCGATCGGACAGACACAGAACGTGTATTATATAGTACAGGAGTGTCAAACTCATTTTAGTTCAGGGGCCAGATTCAGCTAAATTTGATCTGAAATGGGCCGAACCAGTAAAATAATAACAGAATAATATATAAATAATGTCAACTCCAAACTTGTCTCTATGTTTTAGAGCAAAAAAAGTTAATTTACATTATGACTAGGGTTTACATCTACAAACTATCCTTTCAAAAGATGTGAATAACATGAATGAACTGAAAAAATACGTGTAATTTTAAATATATTCTGCCTCAGTTTATCATTTACACATGTACAGGGTGGGGAAGCAAAATGTACAATATTTTGAGGCAGGGATTGAAAGACAGTGTATGACCAATTAGTTTATTGAAAGTCATGAGAATTTATTTGCCACAAGAAAATGTCCATAATAGAAAATGTTTTTATTCTATGTGTCCTCCTTCTTTCTCAATAACTGCCTTCACACGCTTCCTGAAACTTGCGCAAGTGTTCCTCAAACATTCGGGTGACAACTTCTCCCATTCTTCTTTAATAGTATCTTCCAGACTTTCTGGTAATAGTTTTGCTCATAGTCATTCTCTTCTTTCCATTATAAACAGTCTTTATGGACACTCCAACTATTTTGGAAATCTCCTTTTGTGTGACGAGTGCATTCAGCAAATCACACACTCTTTGACGTTTGCTTTCCTGATTACTCATATGGGCAAAAGTTTCTGAAAAGGTATGGATAATAGTGTTAGGTATGATTATGACATCAGTATATGTTTGGTTTCAAAACAATTGACGTAGTGCCTGCTGAGAAAAAACAACTAAATGTTCATTGTAAATTTTGCTTCTCCACCCTGTACATTAGAACTTACAGATCACAGTGGGTCTACAAACACACAAAACATTTAATAACAGGCAGAATATTGTTAAAATTGTACTTACTTCTCTGAAGACATTTCAGGTTATTTGCGTTTTTGGCAAAATTGTACTTTGTTTTAGTGTAAATACATGAAAATATTTACATTTACAAAGAGAAACATTTGGAGTTGTCGTTATTTTTATGTTATTATGATAGTATTTGACTGGTCTGACCCACAGTAGATTGAATTGTTCTGAATGAACCTCTGAACCTGAACTAAAAGGATTGTTAATATCTTAGTGTAATTATTGCATTTCACAAATTCATCCCAAGGGCCGGACTGGACCCTTTGGCGGGCCGGATTTGGCCCCCGGGCCGCATGTTTAACACCTGTGATATAGTAGGATAAAAGGACAAAAGAGTAGAAAATGTGTCAGTGAGAGACGTCATTGCTGTTTACCTTCTTTATCTGTGTCACAACGTAATAGTGTCACACCAACACTTGTAGTGCCACTGACAGCTCAGGCCTACTGGCGCTGCTGTTGTTGACTGGTCTGCTGACTGGGGGCACTGGGAAATCAGTGGGGGAGTTCCAGCAGTTTAGAGGTATGTAATGTTGAGTCGGGTTCATGGCAGGGGCAGAGTGCAGCTGGACAGTGTTGAGCCACTACAGTGTGGTACTGGCACTTTCTGATCTCCCTAACTTGCTGTAAGGAGGGATTTGGGAGATGAGTTGGGGGAGAAAGTGGATAATGAGAGACAAAGATGAAGACACAGACAGTACCCCCCCACCCCACCCCCGAGGAGGCAGCACCAGCCTCGGCCTATAAATAAGTAAATCAAAGTGTAACAATGTGGAAGAGGAAATTGTTGGAGCTTACAAAAAGTTATTTATAGACTAAACTATCTGTTTCTACATATCTTTATGAGCAGGAAGTGTCAGCGTCATACCTGCAGTTCAATATTTAACTGAACAAAATCTATTTCTGGAATAGACATCTCCATAAGTGCATTCAGTTGCCTGTTACAGCAGAGGTCCCTACGATAACAAGTATCGCTTTGTCTGGACATCAGTCTGAATCCTTTTGTAAAGATACGAAAGACTTCAAATCACAGTCACAGCTACTCACAGTCCCGAAAAAGAAGTGAAATGATAATTATAATTCATTTAAAGAATATGGATTCAATAATTGAATTATTCATATACTCTAATTAAGTAATAATTACCTTCTTATATCTACTACATGAATAAAACATACATAAATTCAAATGTTACTTCAGTAAAAGTACAGATATATTACCATGTATATGTGTAATAGCTTAATTTTTTAATAAGTACAGTCCTGATTGGCTGAGATGGATGACCTAAGATGAACATTACAGTTTAAATTTGAGGGATGGACAGTGATTGTGTACCTCACAATATATTTAAGTTTATCAGTAGCCAACAAACAAACAAACAAAAAATATGATGAATTGTTGAATGTTGCTATTATACTGTCATGTGTGAATATTAGATGTATCATATACTTTATGCAAGACTCCCAGTGTTCCTAAAACAGACAGGTTGAAATTAGATGTACTGCAGGGCTGTCAAACTCAATTTAGTTCAGTTCCACATTCAGCCCAATTTGATCTGCAGTGGGCCGGACCAGTCAAATAACAACAGTGAAAAAAGTAAAATTATATTATCATCGGGTTTACATCTACAAAGTTTCCTTAAAAATCTAAATAACATAAACAACTTGAATTGTCTGAAGAAAAACAAGTGCAATTTTAACATTTTAACAATATTCTGCCTCATTTCATCAGTTTATCATTTACACATGTGCATTACAATCGCACAAATCATTTAGTAACAGGCAGAATATTGGTCAAATTGCATTGCAAGACATTTCCGTTTGCTCATATTTGTTAGATTATTCACATTTTTTGTAAAAGTATAGTTTGGTAATGTTAACATTTTCATGTAATTTTACTTTTTTACACCAAAAAAACCAAAAATTTGGGGTTGTCATTATTTATAGGTTATTATGATAATATTTTACTGGTTCTGACCCACTTGAAATCTAATTGGACTGTATGTGTCTGCATGTGGAACCTGAATTAAAATGATTTTGACACCATTGATTGTTGATATCTTCAGTGTAATTTCTGCATTTTATAAATTCCTCCCATGGGCCAAAATGGACCCTTTGGTGGGCTGGATTTGGCCCCCCGGCCGCATGTTTGACACCTGTGGTGTAATGAGTTGTGATGTAGTATAATGAGTGTTATGTGTGAGACAGGCATTGTCAGAATTACCTAATAGGCTACTGGGGGCCATCTAACTCCAGAACAGATGCAATATGTAGATCTTTAATGTCACAGCCATCACTATATATAGAGTATATATAGTTACCAAATAATATCGCTAAAAAACCATTAAGACAAGTTTTTTTTTTTTTTTTTTTTTGGCATTAAAACTATGTAAATGGTTGTAAAAGCTGCAGTCTAATTCAGCTCTGTGCCACTGTCACCCCCCACCCCCCCACCCCTTTCTCCTCTTTGGGTCTACTTCCCTGCTCTTTAGTCCAGAATAAAGATGAGCTGCATAAAAAATACAATAACTTAAATAACCTATGAAGTACATTAATCACACACCACACATACAATATGTACATGCTGAATAGTGATAATACAAAGAAAAAGAGCTGAGGTTAAGTAGGAAATTTAATTATTCATGCTCACATAAAAATATCACAGAGCCCCATTTCATTGTTGGCTTTGCAGAGCAGGACTACACCAAGCCAGTGTCAGTCAGTGCCAGTCACTCTCATCCACTATTTATATGCTGAAGCTTTGTGAACACAGCTAGGGGATGTTTTTAGTTGAGTTATGGTAATTTCCCATGTCTGACAATGTCGGTGTGGATTTCAAATAACAAATTAGCAGCTTCCAAAATGAAAACAAACAGCATTAATGAGAGGGATTTAGTAAAAATCACAGTCTATCCAATCGATCCGATCAGTGCTTTGGAAACCTATCTCAATGTAAATCTATTCTAGACTGATTTATGGTGGAGGAGCTCTTCGTAGCCTCCCCACAACCAAGCTTAGACAACCCAGCCACCACAACACTGTCAAAAGCGTCGCGTATCCAGACGGGAAGAACACACCCTGCTTGGTAAATCACATTCTCTGTGGTTGTGAATGTGCAGGAAATGTTGACAGCCAACTCCATCATGATTCTCAAAAAGTTACTTCACTTTGAAAGCCAACTGTAAAACATCTTGTCGGGCCTTGGTGGTTGGGGTTTTTTTGGCAACCAAGGATGACAAGCAACACAAACAAACAAGTTGGGAGGGTTTCTCCAAATGTTCTGCATGTGACGGGCTGGGTGGGAGTTCAGAGGACGACAGGGAGGGACGACAGTGGAGAGGGATGGTTGGAAAGAGATGGAATGAAAGTGAAGTCAAAGTTTGAGGTAGACAGGCATAGAGATGGAAAGGGAAAAAGAGAGAAAATGGATGACCTCACCCAGAACAGAACAACACAGACTGATAATTTATTTATTTTTCAACATAATCTCCATTTACAGCAATGCACTTGGTCCATCGATGTTCAAGCATCACTATCCCATCACGAAAGAATGTAACATCCTGTATTATAACAACCAGTATTTCTGGGTGAGGCCATGAACTTATTGAACGGCCCTCGTATGTGTGTGTGTGTATATATATATATATATATATATATATATATATATATATATATGTGTGTGTGTGTGTGTGTGTGTGTGTAAATACACACAGACCATAACACTGGTACTGTATTCTCTGTGAGAAAAAGTCTGAAAGCAGACATTTTGTACTCTATAATCAAACTGAATGAATACACAATAAAAAGCACATACAGCTGGTGCACTGGTACATCCTCATTATGGTCCTAATATGACCAGTGTTGTGTGGTGGGCCTAAAATTGGACTCCAGTTACTCTGAGCAGTGTTTAAATACATATAAATTCACGAAGCCATCACTTCTTAGCTGTTGTGTTGTAGATGTAATCTGTATTTCATAACATCTAAACAAAATGAAATGCTGAAGACAGCAGTTGTAGGGTATATATATATATATATATATATATATGGCTTATTTCTTTTACTTCAACTGAACTATTAACGAGGCTTACGCTGCTGGGGGCTGACAGCATGGGTATATCCCAAAATCCCCCCCAATCCTCTGCTATATAATAAGGCAAACAAACAACACAAGGTACAAAAGATACCACCTTAATTGTTATTCAGATGCAGACTGTAGATAGATTTAATATGAAATGTGACATTGTATAGAAATACCCATAACCATTTATTTGATATTTTCAGAACATTATCAAACATCCCCCAACCATTTGGAAAAACACACCAACTGGAGTCAAAATACGACATCATGTAAACTCAAGGTAGCGGCATGAAGAAAGATAATTATTAGATGATCGACATGAACTCAATTTGGGCTACACCGACCTGATAGTGGCAGAATAAAAGTTAGAGAACCCCACAAAACTCCACCTAGTGAATGAAAACGACACTATATGAACTCTGGATGGTAGGCAGAAAATGGACATTTGCAAGATGATCAATATGAACCAAATCTTATCGCAATCTACCTATTATTGCTTAATTTATGTCCAGAAAACTGATTTACTAAAGCACCCTCATTTGGATGACTTATAATACTCATAGAAAAGCTGAAATCCACAGTGTTCTTCCACTAGTGGAAGTGTTGGGGATGCACCTTTACAAGCGTAGCTTGTAAAACTACAGTAGTTCAACATGGCAGTAGTGCAAACAAACTACATTTCTACTCCTGCAGAAATGTAGTTTGTAGAACTATGACTAGAAAAAAATAGTTTTAGCAACTACGTTTTATTTTCAGCCTTAAATAGAGAATGTTCATGTGGTGCATAAGAAACAAAATACGGCCATGGTTGGGGCAGCATGTCGCTATCGGGGGTGGCGCTGGCAGCAGGGTGGTCCATGGTGGTGACACCCACACAATGTTAGTAATGATCACACATCTGCGAAGCATTTGAATCTGCCAAGGCAAGCCAATCAGAGGCAGTGTTGGCTGTGATGTCATAACATGATCATGCCTTCAAAGCAATTCAGGATGAAAGAAAAAGGGACTGTCTTACATTCAATGGTGAAATACAATTTATATTATTAAAAAAAAGAATCTTAAAAAACCCTTAATTTTATGTTGTTTCCCAGAATTGTAGTTTGCATATTGAGTAGTTAAACTACAAAAAGTTACCCAAAAAGTACTTGAACAACTTGACGCAGCACAAAATATGAATGCAGTTGAACTACCAGCAAGTTACAGCAAAGAAGAAGCTGTTGATTACATATTTAATCCCCTGATATCTCTGAAAATGGCTGTAATGAGCCACTTACGAAAAAAATGGACCATATTCTTAATGCCTGTCATTTTGCTTGAATAAAACACACACACACACACACACACACACACACACACACACAAGCCTTAACTAAATACTGAAAACACTAATGATTTTTTTTTTTTTTAAATTAGTAATTTTGGTATCAATAAAGTCATGAAACCGATGATGTGATATGAAAGAGAATATGAAGTCTGAAGTTGGGTTCTTGCTGTGTTCATATTCCCTAGCACCTCCCTTCTATCTTGTTTTGCGCCAACTGCCATTTAGGATGAAATATGATGTGACAAAGTTAATAACATGATAATATTTAATGGTTAACGATAGGATGATGAGGACTTCTTTGTTTTGGACTGGCATTGTGGATAGACAGAGGGTTGTCTCTCTAGGTAAATTTTAATCCTCAATTAATCCTCCCTGGTTTTCTGGGGCAGGTGTAAAGTACATTTACAAAATAATATTTAAGTTTGCAACTACATGACATTACTCCATAACTGATGCTTAGCATTTGTGAAAGCAAGGGTTTTTTATTGATATTTTTTTAAAATAAATTTTACATGCCAAAAAGGTTAAATACTGGCAGAATTCCTGTGAATGTTCTGTCTATGTGTTTAGATTTAATCGACGCATGACGCTGACAGATTGCCTTACATGACCAGGGAATATGTGACAACTAAAAGTGACGGGACTGGGAGCATTTACACCAGCAATTATAATCATAAAATAATACAATGTAGAAAATTCTTATAGTTTTTCCATTTACTACATCACAGGTATCAAACATGCGGCCCGGGGGCCAAATCCGGCCCGCCAAAGGGTCCAATCCCAAATTCATCCCTTGGGATGAATTTGTGAAATGCAATAATTACACTAAGATATTAACAATCCTTTTAGTTCAGGTTCCACATTCAGACCAATTCAATCTAAAGTGGGTCAGACCAGTCAAACACTATCATAATAACATAAAAATAATGACAACTCCAAATGTTTCTCTTTGTAAATGTAAATATTTTCACGTATTTACACTAAAACAAAGTATAATTTTGCCAAAAATGCGAATAACCTGAAATGTCTTCAGAGAAGTAAGTACAATTTTAACAATATTCTGCCTGTTATTAAATGTTTTGTGTGTTTGTAGACCCACTGTGATCTGTAAGTTCTAATGTACATGTGTAAATGATAAACTGAGGCAGAATATTGTTAAAATTATACTTATTTTTTCAGTTTATTCATGTTATTTACATCTTTTGAAAGGATAGTTTGTAGATGTAAACCCTATTCAGAATGTAAATTAACTTTTTTTGCTTTAAAACATTGAGACAAGTTTGGAGTTGACATTATTTATATATTATTCTGTTATTATTTTACTGGTTCAGCCCATTTCAGATCAAATTTAGCTGAATCTGGCCCCTGAACTAAAATGAGTTTGACAGCCCTGAACTACATGTTAACTAACTATAGGCTGTATGTGTGCATGTAAAGATAATGTAATACACAGGTGGTTACTGGGTACTTACAAAAGTCTTATGGATTTTTAAGTAGTTTTTAGGACTGAGTCTGTGCTCAAGCCGCATTACCATCTTGTTTAGTAATCACACCATTAAAAAATGCTTAAAGTTCCACAAAAAAGCGTCACATTCTCATCATCAACAGAAGTGAGAACAACCCTCTCCTCACGGTCCCATTTGTCCACTCATTGGCCTAAAATGCTGAGCGACTCTAATGCAGGGTCAGTTTTTTTTCAAGACCCTGCTGTCCTCCTAGGTCAGCGCTACACTGTCCTGGAGAGAGGCCAACGCTTGCATGAATAAGTAAAGACCGTTGGGGGACCAAAGTCCGTTGGCTGACGTTTCCACCCCACTGAGTTTTAACACATTAGGAAGCCCCACTGCCAGTAATAAGCCAGAGACACAGGGATGTGGAAGGGGTGGGGGGTGGGAGGGTGTTGAGCAGTGGAGAGAGTGTACACTGCACACTGGACTGTGTCACTCTCAACCTGTTATTGTTGGGCAAACGTTGTTCATGTCTCATGTGGAAAAAGATGGTACTCCTGATTGATAAATAATTACAGTGCACTGGTGGAAGAACATTCAACTCTATGTTTACTCCATTCTTTTCCTAATTAATTTTACATAATAATAAGGCATTTGACCGGGTTGATCGTGGAAAATTGTTTGAGAAATTATCAAACGGGCTGTCCCTGGCTATCTCATTAGTAAACTCATCTATTGGTATTCCTTCCAGACCGTGCAGGTGAAATGGGGCGACTCTATCTCAGACTCTTTTAGGGTCAGTAACGGGGTCTGTCAGGGTGGGATTTTGTCCCCACTGTTATATAATATCTACATTCATGATTTGTCTGTACAACTTAACGCAGTGTTTGTCAACCTTGGGGTTGGGACCCCACGTGGGGTCACCTGGAATTCAAATGGGGTCGTCTGAAATTTCCAGTAATTGATAAAAATTAAAAAAGAAAAAAAACAACTTACTAATAAAAAAAAAAAAAAGGTGAGTTGACAGAGACAATCACATTACACAAAAGACATGACAAACCGTGAAGCTGAAACTGCAGCACTGTGGTTCTGTTTGTGTGTCAAATGTTCATTGTGGTCAGTTTCAGATGCTGCAGCTCTTTCATAATTCATAGTTTCAGTTCTTGTTTGTTCAGTATTAATTGTCCTCCTTGTAAATCCAAGCTGGACTGACTGTACATATCCTGACCAAGGAAAATTTAATTCTCCCTTTGTGCAGTAATCTACACCTGGATTTACTGCCTCTGTCCATAATAACATACATTATATAGACTAAATGTCCTCTGAAATTAACGTTTATTTGCAATATAGTATAGCCAACTATTACATGATCAAAAACAAATTAATTGTAGCAAAAAAAAAAAAAAGTCTCTGTTCATAATGTCTGGGGTCACCAGAAATTTGTGATATTAAAATGGGGTCACGAGCCAAAAAAAGTTGGGAACCACTGACTTAACAAATGTAAAACTGGTTGTCTTGTTGGAGATTATCTGTGTAACTATCTGATGTATGCAGATGACTTCCATACAGTGCAGGCCTGCAGCACCGGCTCTCAGTACGGCCGTGAATATGACATCAAATACAGTGCTGCTAAGAGTTACATCATCTTTGTTAAAACAAAAGATGATCTAAAACTGTCATTTCTGGATTTTTACTTGTGTGAAAATGTTATCAATGTCACAGATGAAATCAAGTATCTTGGACATTATATTAGGAGTGACCTCACTGATGACAGAGACATTTACCAGCAGTAATGTAAACTGTATGGGCAGGCGAACATGCTCGCCCGTAGGTTCCATATGTGCTCTGCTAATGTACAAACGACACTTTTCTGAACCTTCTGCTCTCCTCTGAATGCTGCACACTTGTGGCACAGCTACAAAAAGAGATCCATGCACAAAGTGGGGGCTGCTTATAATGACTCGATGAGGGTACTGCTGAGGGTCCCAAGACATTATAGAGCACGCCGCATGTTTGTGGATTGTGGTGTTCGATGCTGCGCGGCTGCTATATGGCATTTTATTTATTTATTCATTCATGTGCAGAGTTACAAAATTATCAAACTCAGTTGTACAAGCCCTGGTCTGTCCCAAGAGTAGTTGTGTAAGGTTCACATCTAAAATGTGGTCTCACTGGCAATCAAGCCTTTATGCATAAGCGGCATATGGATTTATTCTACTTTTTTTGTTTGTTTAATCTTATCCTATGGACCAAGTTTTTGTGTTCTTAATAAAGCTTGAATGAATGCTCTTTGACTGTGAGCCATATTGAGTCTTCACCAATTTCTTTACCGTCTACTGAGGAAGATTAAAGAAATACACTGAATTATCTCTTAGAAATTTCATTCATATGTGAGCATTTTTATGGTTAGGTTAAGACACCGACAACCCTGCATAAAGTACAAGGAAAGAAGCAATCGAGATATTGAGTATGGACTTGACTTGGCTCGATGTTGTACAATCACTTTTCTTCACCAACAAATAATTCTGCGATCATTTTAGTTGTAAAATGTTGTCTTCTAAGACTTTCAGTGTTGCTGGGTTCATATGGCCATGATTTCTTTTTATGAATGAACCAAATTGTCGATTCTGCCAATCTTAGAGTTTCTGTCATCTCAATGATGGATTTATTTTGGTATTTCAATCGGATGACATCCTCCTTCACTTGCATTGACACCGCTTTGGATCTCGTATTGAGAACTCCAGTGAACAGCTACCAAATACAAACTGAACATTCAGAATCGGCTAATCAGCTTTCAAATCAACTGTGGCAGCAAAATGATAAAATCTGTGTCACTGTCTAAATACACATGGACCTGACTGTAAGTAGTAATATTTAAACCAAACCATAGCCACAATATCAACTCCAACAGGGGCAAATACCTCTGTTTCGTATATTTGCCATTCACTCCCAACCATCCCATCCAAATAGAGAACGTGCACCATAATAGGACATCCTTCAATGACATTATGTTACGATTATACACACCTCCATGGTCTGCAGAAACACAGGAGTAATCTAACTCTGAAGGACTGAGCTGATAATGACAATCTTTGGTGGTTGGGGAAGTAGTATAATGCTGTTATAATACTAAAAAAAAACCAATAGAAAAAATAAAAGGATGATTGGGGCTGTGAGATGTTTGTTGATGGATATCATGCTTTAATTCCCCTTCCTCCAAATGGTCTATAGCAATTTATTTTAACTATGACTACAATTAAATTGGAAGCGTTATTCAAATATGTTAGAAGTACCCAGTCTAAACTAGAATGTAACTATAATAGTGGCACACTAATAACTGCTCGTTTTTGAAAAGACATTAGTAGTTTCTGCTGAAGCCAATGAATAATCCTTTTAATGAGCACTTAGATACATCATTCTTGGAGAAAATGGATGTTCTCAAATCAGAAAAACCTTCATAGAGCGGTTTTGGAAATTAACTAACGGGTATCCGTCATGTTTGTATCTTACTGGAAGTGGCCTCAACTGGCTCTAACCTGCCTTGGTGAAAAAAAATATGGACAGTCATTCTGTAATTAAAATAGAGGCTCAGGTCGTTTCAATTCACTGGGTGCTTTCAGAGGATTCATCAGGCTCTGACCAAGGGAGTTCATACTGTAACCAAGGTTGTGTGTGTTATTCTTCAGAGAAAGAATGTGTGTGTGTTTTCTCCTCTTCTCAGCCCCGGTGCCCCTGTGCCCTGGCCTCTCATCTTCCCCCACTGTGTGCGAGTTTATTCACAGGAAATGCAGGGGAGCCTCACGGGTGGCTGGGCTGATGCGAAGCGACGTGGCGTCTCCAGCGAGCCGGGAACTTAGCATGTCAGGCAGGTCAGCACGGGGCAAGCAGACAGTCGATAAAATATTCAATACAGCACTCCCAGTTCATGGATCTAATACCTCAGAAAAACCCCCTCCCTCCAAAATCTAAAGGAAAAAAAAAAAATCATCATATCTCCAACCTGGTCTCTTCACACCAGCTGGCTCAGAGGATTTATCAAAGTAAATGCGCAAAAGTGTCTTGTCAATGGAAATGTAACTGGTGGCAGTAGTGGAGTGGATTCATCTTTGCAGGATGTCTTATGGATTTCCAACCCCTCTCTTCTTTTATTCCTGGGAGGGGACGCTTATTCTGGATGGGTTCAAGAGTGCATTGTGACCTTTTCCAGCGTAGGCGCTAGTACCATTTCAAAGTAGCTGGGTCTTTTTGCCCTCCCTAACTTGTTTCTTGTTTGGCACCACTTTTATTTTATGTGCTCTGCATCTTTCTGGAGCCCTGGGAGGAAGAAGAAAACATACGGCAGAGTTTGACAGTGCAGCAAGAGGACTCTGGAAGGGCTTGCTATGGAATGCCTTGTGTCACTTTAGCGCAATGGGCGCTAATCCCAATTAGCATCACTCAACTGCAGTGAGTGCGCATCACATCGACTCAGCCTCTGCTTAGACAGGCGCCCTCCGTGGACTGGGCGGATACAGTGAAACACCAGCTGCTATCGGCCTGTTTTGCTGATTAACCCAGACACTAAGATGTCGTTGCTGTGTCTTTTGA
This sequence comes from Sphaeramia orbicularis, assembly GCF_902148855.1. NCBI lineage: Eukaryota > Metazoa > Chordata > Actinopteri > Kurtiformes > Apogonidae > Sphaeramia > Sphaeramia orbicularis. Next base: position 1,679,397 of record NC_043969.1, on the reverse strand, counting down.
CTCCCGAGCCGCCTCCTCCTCCCATTGTTGTCTTCGGGTAGCTTCCGTCTACTTACATTTTTAACAAGCGTCTCCTCTGTCTCCATCTCTTTTATTGTGTCGTCTGAGTGCGTGGTATTTTATTACTTACACTGCATAGATTGGTTGAGTACACTGGATCAGTGTTACCCACTCAAACGGTTTTCCTTTCTCTCACTGAATAATTAATGGAAATGGATGGTTAAGGACAAAGGCAGTGAAGACTCCATTAAGGGGCGAGATGTTGAGAGGTGCTGACTTCATCATTGGAGTTGTTAGCGCCAGAGGTAGTGATCAGATTCGGATAGTATTCTACAACAGACCTCAAAACAAGGCTGCTAAACAAATACTGCACATTTGTCAAAAGCAGTCAGAGACGCTGAAAGCTGCTGTTGTGCTGAAGTTTGTCATGCAGAGATTCCTTGCATATATGCTTTCACGGGACACCTGGATGGGTTTTGAAAATACTAAAAACGCAGTGTTTGGACTAACAAGGTAATGTGGGCAAAGTGAGTGGGTGAGAACACAGTTTTTATGAAGTACAATTGGGAGCTAACCTAAGTGATAAAAATAGCTGGATCTGGCTTTAAGGGGTTTTGTTTTTGCTTTTCCAAAGGCACGTCATAATACATCCCAGAGTTTCAGGGCCCTGCAGCTTTCAGATACCTATAAATAAATGCTTTCCTGAGCTTTACTCTCTCGCTCTCTCTCTCTCTCTCTCTCTCACTTGCAGACACATACTCATGCAGGGGCTGGAGCCGAGTAAATAGCCCCCTTCTGATGAAAAACATTCCAACACTACCAACACCGTGAAAGGGGAGTGGATGGTGGATGGGGTGGTGGTGGCAAGGCTTTTAAAATGGACTCAACTGCCTGTTTTCCCCCAGAACCATTTTCACTGCCACCATTTTCACTGAGAAAGAAGCCCTCAGCGCTCTCCAAGGGTTTACTGTGCTTAGTTGCAGACAGAGATGAGCTAAGTCTCTTCTTGAGCACTGCATGTTCCAGACTGGAGGAGAAATTTAGCCCCTCCCACCTCTTACTTTTTGTGCTTTCAAAGAGAAGTCTCCAAAAAGATGTCTTAATGTTTGAGTCGTGAATATGATATGATGATCTTTTTTCAGTACAGACTTATCAAACAGAGGAACTTCAATTTTTTGACAAAAATAAAAATAAAAATACAATGCTGATTACAAAAAATTATAGCAATTTCTTTAAAGCAGCAACAATCAGATCCAAGGGCCATAGAGTACCATTCCTCTTTTGACGATTTTAATATTTTATGTAAGAGAAACTGTAACTCTGCTGATGGATCTACTATCTAAAACTATAAGTGTGGACTGGCCTTGGTATGTCAAAGATCCTCATTAAGGGTTGTGTTAATGGTTGCTTCTACTCTGGGAAATATTTTTTCATCACCAAATACTGAAGAGGGTCATCATGAAATGTGAATCTAAACAGGATATGTGCAAGGTCAGGAGAAAGTATCCTCATACATACATTGCACACGTCCCTTTCTGTTGCTTTTACAGAGCCAGTAAGAGTTTAACTTTTCAAAAACAATGAATATAGACCTTGTCAGTGTGAATGAAATGACTTACTTCAAACAAACCACAGTTATTCCTTCCGAATCATTACTTAGGAAAGAAAAACTTTACACAAAAGCTACATAAGAAGTCAGGGTAAAGTAAACGTAATCCATTGCCGTCACTCGTGGAAGTTATGGGAAGACAGACTGGTGTTGCTGACTTCAGGAATGCTGCTGGTTCAGAGTTGTAAACGGAGTTGGCCTTCTCCAACAATGGGGCATATTTTGCAAGATGCTGGGAGTCGATAGCAGGCGTCCGCCGTGACAAAGGGCCACTTCTCCGGCTCCGTGAGAAAGGCATGTTAGTTCAGCTCTTTGATACAGGACACTGTTTCTCTGACCGCCATTCATTACCATGTATAACAGACAACTCAATGGACATTGCGCATTAGGCATAACTTGGCCCTCCTACGCGCTCTCAGAGGCTGTATTATGGAGGCCTGAGAGCCAGGCTCAACTAAACACTCCTAGGTGTCCCATAAAATGAACTTAGAGTGTAATACTGGGCCTAGGATAAGAAAAAAGGTTATGTTCTGTCTTTTTCTGTCTCGATTTTACTCAGTAGTTGAGACATGAGCTGCCTCGAAGCCCAGGGCTTTGGCTGAGCATCGGAAGAATAACATGGCAGAGACATCCACATTTGTTTCCACTTATGTTACATGATCTTTAAGAGCCTAATTTGAACAAATCCCTTGCTTCGACCGCACACTGTACTTTCTGAGAGGGCTCTTAACATATGTACACTGGGTGTTAATGTCATGCTCAAAGTAAACAGCAGAATGGTCAGAGTTGGGTAGAGTGTGTCCTATTTTTGGACTGAAATACTTGTAGTCTTTTATTAAGAAACCAAATGAAATGAAGCAACAGCAACAAAGGCTGCCTGGACCCTGTCATTTCTGGGCCACTATAAGATTTCTGTAGTGCAGTGTCTGAATAATCTTTCTTAAGTTCTCAAGACTGACATTACTAAAAAAGCAAAAGCATAGTGAAGGTTAAGTGAGGAAAAGCAGGATGAGGACAATGAATGTTTAAAAACATCAGAAGAGGGATCATGTGGATCTAATTACAGTCATTTCAAGCCCATCTTGACAATTAACATATATAAATTTACACTAACTCTAGTGTTCAAAAATACGAAACAAAAGCTGACCATCCCACCAGGAGAAAAAACAGCACCGAATACTTAAATGTTAAGGATAAAAGGTTAAAAATGTGATTTCAAGCACACAAGACATTCACGATCGAGGACAAATGTCCGTCATTTTGAGTAAAAACCAGAATTTGCTAATCCCGTGAGAATGCACCACCTGAAACAGACATGGAAGGGCTTATTTCTAAATCACCAGAGAACCACAGGTTATACTAGTCCCATGAAAATAGGGTTATAGCCTGCGGCAG